>NC_041336.1:3432808-3445308 GCF_004354835.1 Perca flavescens | reverse complement strand
AGCCTCGTGGTGCATTCACAGTAATTGTAAAATACCCTTTTCCCATCTGGGGTTCAACAGCAATTTACTGGTGAAATAAGTTATTGTTATTGTTATAGTTATTACATTATTATTAAATCTTTAATTTTGACCATGGCCTTAGCAATAAACAAGTCACTGACTGTTGTTTACTACACTTATTTTTTTTCTTCTTCTTTTTTTTTTTTACTTTATTGAAAAGTACCGGTTCAGGCACCGTTTAGGCACCGGCACCGTTTTAAAAGTATTGATTTAGCACCGGAATCGAAAAAAAACCAAACGATACCCAACCCTAATGTGGACCAAACTCTAGTTGGTTTCTCATCGCTTGAACACAGTTTTCAGAACTCTACACACTTATCCCAGGACTTTAACCACAACGTGCACAACACTGTAGATTTACAGCACTTTGTTAAAATGCTAACACACTGCTGTCAATACTGTTAACCACACATTCAACACAGAATAGATCTCAGTCTGGTGCCTATCAAACACTGCTGATTGCAATTTCAGCTGAAAACCTAAGCAGGTGTCCATTTTTAGACTAGTTAGTGAACATATACGGTATTTATACAGAGAAAGATCAGAAAGACTTTTTTTGTATATAAACACCAAATTATAACAATTATACACTGTATGTTTGAGAGAAACAGGTAAAAGAGCAAAGATACCAACATGTCCAGGTAAGATGTCTGAGGTTATGTACACAGATATAAAAAAAAGTGAAAAACACTATATCTTTACAATAGTAAAACTGTGTTCTTACTGTTTTTCAGAAAGTAATGGAGGTGAAAGCAATAGAAACACCACATTCATTAGTATTTAGAGATGATGAAGACATCCAATGTGATGAAGAAAACTTGCCACATGATGCTGGAGAGAGGCAGGATTAGTCACACTATTCTTTGGTACTGTTACGTATGTACCTTTAGTTTTTTCCCCAGTAATTCCATAAATTACTAGAGACAAAATACTATATTGAAGAAAACTGCTGATTTTCATTCCTTCTTTTTTACATTATGTAAAAATTAGTATGCTATACAATCTATATATTTTCCTAAAATAAACTATTGAGTAGTGTCAAGTCACTCAAATTGTTCAAACTGTAAAGAGAAAGTTTATAATTTGTGTATTGGTGTTTGATGCTAGTGTTTTTACCCTCAGTGTGTTCTGAGTGACAGTGTGTGTTATCTCAGTGTGTGTGTGTGTGTGTGTGTGTGTGTGTGTGTGTGTGTGTGTGTGTGTGTGTGTGTGTGTGTGTGTGTGTGTGTGTGTGTGTGTGTGTTGTCTCAGTGAGGACTGTGCATAGTGTTTGGCTGCACTGAGCCTGTTTTGAGACGTGTGTTAAGAGTTGTGTTGCTTTGAATGAGTTTTGCAGCTGATGTGAACTGTTTAGCTCAGGTGACTCTTGGTAGTGCAGACTGTAGTTAGAGTTTTGCACACGTGACTCCAGTCGTTTAGCAACCGGAAAAAACTGTAATCAGAGTAAAATAAGATTAGATAGATAGATAGATAGATAGATAGATAGATAGATAGATAGATAGATAGATAGATAGATAGGTAGATAGATAGATAGACTTACAGATGGACAGAGGGACAGACAGACAGACAGACTTATAGAGACATATAGAGACAGACAGAGACAGATAGAGACTGACAGACAGAGACAGACAGACAGACAGACAGACAGATGATCCCAAACTGAGTTTTTTGTGCTACAGCAGCAAATATAAGGCCCACAGCAGATGACTAGTGTCTGAGGTTTCCTCTAACTCTGCGAGCTCTTACTCTGACAGGCTCCACTCAGCGGTTTGATGTCTCCGTCCCATCGACGACTCTCAATATCGCACAGGAAGCTGCCGACAGGAAGTGAGTTCTGGTAGCCACGCTGACAGACGAGGTCACAGCTTTGCAGACCGTCAGCTGCCGGGCGGCACACCAGTGCACCATGGGTAACGGCGGAGTCGGGACAGAGAGGACCTAGAAAGGAGAACAACCAATCAGCAGGCCTCCTCTGAGCACCAGGTGCTGCTGTAATCACACTGACTGTATTACAGGGTTTTTTCCAACTGCTTACACACAAAATCTTTTCGTGTCACACGATTTTTGAAACCTCTCCCTCAAAGTGTAAAACTACACAGCAAATCTCCAAAACCAGAAGCCATTTCTCAGCCTTTCACTCAGCTTTCAATTTCATAAAACACTTTTTTCAAAACATTACACACAATTCTCTACCTAAGACACAAAAATCTAACAGGAAGTGACTTGTTATCCATTTCTAAACACAACCAATCAAAATGCTTCAGTTATTTACCAGGGCACACACACACTCCTCACATTTGCAAACACATTATGTCATAACTGAACACTAACCAATCATTGCTTTAGTATAGGCCGATACACAGGTCAAAGGTCAGATTACCTGTTTTGAACAATGGATGCCAACAATAGACAGAGAGCAAGGGGAGGAGGAGGATGAGGAGGGAGAGACAGGGGACAACAATGAGGAGGAGGAGGAGGAGGAGGAGGAGGAGAAGAAGGAGAACCATCTCTGATGAGATCAGGGCCACACTTTTTCATCATGGGCCGTCATCCATGGATTGACCAATGAGAGAAGCCCATCTTGAGTAGCTTTACAGTGGTGTCCATACAGCATGCAACTATCTAATGACTTTTTGCAAACAATCCCCCCCCCCCCCGCCACAAAAGCACTCACAAACACACACACACACACACACACACACACACACACACACACACATATTCTTTATTCTAAAAATGATACCTTTTGGTTTATGTTTGTACTTTCATGCTACTGTATTCAATGTTTAGCCCAATCTATATTTTCTGTTTTACTGAAACATTGTATTGTTTTTTACAGGTGCACTTTTCAACCCCTCTCAGCAGATGACTTTCTGTTGGAAAAAAATGTAAAGTGACAATGTAAAGAGAGAGAACATCAGACATCTCTTTACAGTCCTTCCAGGAAAGTATTTTTGTGATTGTTGCGGGGCAAAAATCCTTGATTATGCGGCACATGCGGAAAATGCTCTATATGATATTTATGTAATTTTATGCGGTGAAATTGTGGGAACTTGCAAAAACTGCAGTTTGATGAACCCCCCCCCTCCCGGACTTGGGCTGATTGTGCATCGAATTATGCGATCGCATAATCATGTTTTTCTGGAGGGACTGACTTTACAATGTTCATATACAACTAGTTCAGCTCTCAGCTTGGGCTTCTTTGCATCTGACTGAGGACAGCTTTAATAACACATAAACCTGATAATAATGAGACACTGAGGCTTAAAGAGGAGGATGTTTGCACCCACGGTCACATGACGGGGCACGCCCTGTCTGTCGAAGCGTCTGGGTCCCGCCCACTTCCTGCCCGACCTCGGAGACACACCAACAGGAAGTGACATCACACTGCATAAGGATAAAGGAGCCGTCGGGGCGACACTGGGAACCCTGCAGCTCACACCAGCTGGGACCTGAACGCACCAAACACAGTTTACAGATATAAAGAGTAAAAGTGTGTGTGTGTGTGTGTGTGTGTGTGTGTGTGTGTGTGTGTGTGTGTGTGTGTGTGTGCGTACATGTCAGCTGTCCTGCGGGGTTCGTTGTTGCCGTCTGAATCGTCTCCCCGGTCACGCGGTTCACACACCAGCCTGCAGCATTTCCTGTCTGCAGCACCGAGAAACCACCGTCCTGAAACACACACACACAATGTACATTTTCATAACTTTGTGTCCACATTCAGACACTTTTTGGCAAATGTTTTATCAAAATATCTGAGTTTCATGCTGCTGTGGTCTACACGCAGCAATAAGATAGACCACGTTTGTTGTAAGATGTTCTTCACTGCTCACCTCTTTAAAACAATGAACAATTAATTCTATTGTGTTTACATTCTTGTTTTTACATAGTCATAGTTAATATTTAGTTAATAAGCTATTGCACTGTTCAATCCCTGCACTGTTTTCTTTTGTACTACCACCATTGCACACAGTCTACCTTAGCACCTTTAACTCTTTGATTGATTTTTATAACTTTTTATAACTATTGAAATGTCTGTGAGTGATTTTTATCTATGTGACATATATATGTGTTTGTTGTGTTATGGTTGTCTAAGCTACTGGATGCCTAAAATTTCCCTCGGGATGAATAAAGTATCTATCTATCTACCTATCTATCTATCTATCTATCTATCTGTCTATCTATCTATCTATCTGAACATTGTTTAACACATGTGGAGATGACAGCATATATTATATGTTTTATGTCTCAGAGTATGTGTATGTGCACTCTGTGTTCAGTTTATCTAATTGTGTCCAACTAAAGTGTAAGTGTAGATATGAAGAGAGATGTTAAAAATAAATTTTAAGACGTGTGTGTGTGTGTATGCGCGCGCGCGCCCGTTGGTTTCTACCTCGTCACATTTTGCGCTGTAAGATGAAGTGCTGGTGATGTCAGATCCTTTCATCCAACCAGAGAGCAGAGTGCGAGCCTGAGCTCTCTGACAGCGAGTCAGACCTGCAGAACACACACACACACAGACACACAGACAACTCTTGTTTACCGGAGACATAACCATGACGGAACCTAAGATGAAGACGTAGATGTGATTGATGAGAGTTAACGTGTGTGTGTGTGTGTGCGTGCGTGAGTGCGTGTGTGTTTTCTCACATTTGGGCAGGCGGAGTGAGGAGCTGGTCAGAGAGTCAGGAATATACTCTCCATCTTCATCGACACACCAACACTGACCTGAACACACACACACAGAGTGATGAAGAAGAACGTAAGGTACAGACAAAATACCAAATAAACACGTCTTTAAGGGGTGTGTCTGTGTGTGTGTGTTGGTGTTTGTGTGTGTGTGTCTCCATGTGTGTGTGTATGTGTGTTTGTGTCTCTCTGTGTGTGTGTGTGCGTGTATGTGTCTGTGTGTGTTAGAGTATGGATCGGAACGCAATTTTCTGTCCGAGCCCGACACAGTTAAAATCTAATTTTTTTTCTCATACTAATGATGTACGTTTGTTTGCTTTTATTAAGCAACTGTAGGAATAAATTCGGAAATGTCAACAGATGAGCACATTAGCGCACACGGGGCAACAAGCGCACGTTAACACAGGCACACACCTACATAATAAGCTGTTTTAAATTTAAAATGTTCAACGCCTTATCGCGCTGATGTGACCGAGGCCGACCTGAACCCCAAAATCATTTCTAAATATCTGTCCAAACCCGGCCTGGCTTGGTTCGGGTGTCCATCCTCTAGTGTTTGTGTGTGTGTGTGTGTGTGTGTGTGTGTGTGTGTGTGTGTGTGTGTGTGTGTGTGACCTGTGCTGTGGTAACACTGTGTGTGCAGCCAGTGTCCGTCAGCATCACACTGTGGAGTGAACAGCTGGTACGACCGACGCTGAGGAGGCAGGAACATCTGGACGGCTGAAAGACAACGTCAGAATCAGCTCAAAAAAGTGTAAAATAAAGTCAATTTAAACGTTTCCCAAACCCTGTGGGAACGCTGTAAAAACACTCATCAAACTGTCACTCACTGGAGAAAGCAGCCAATCGCAGAGCAGCGTTTGAGCGGCTCAGCAGCCTGTCGGAGATCCGCAGCGCCTCCTCCGATTGGCTGACCTGGAGCTCCTCCGGCGTCAGACGCAGACCTTCGGCCAGAAGGAATCCGTATCCCAGAGGGAGGTGGGAGGAGTTAGAGAGAGCGATGACGCTCTTCACTTCCTGTCTGAACGCCGTGACCTCATCCAACGCCTGAGAGCAGCGACCTGCGAGGTAACATCGCTAACAGGTTAGCATTCAGCTGTAATTAGTGCCGTTTAATGAGTTAGCCTTGGACTCAAATGGTTACAACCCGCGCAATAATCAAAACTGGCCCATCCAACCCCCAAATCCAAATATGAACTCTCATATAACATGATAAGTGGTTTGCTTTGTCAAAGCAATTGGCAAGCCAAGAGACTTGATGTCCCCATTCCTGGTGTGTTTCCATTGTCACCTCGCCGCTCCCCTAGTATTTCAGCCAAATTTATGCAAATGAGGAGCGGTCGGCTAGGCTCGCCGTCTCTCCAAAGCTAACCTTTGTCGATCTGACATGAAGACAGATTCAGCAACTGCACAGCCTATTTCTCTCTTAAAATGTTTTCAGAAACACATTTCGGTGAACTATTTTCCTAAAATACAAGATCGTATTTCGCCATTAAGGTCGGTTTTGAAATCCCGGAGCAGACAGCCCCCACGTGACGCGTTCATCCAATCAGCTGCAGCCATTGCGGTTGTAGGAGGGTGGAGCCTGTCTTCTTTGCTTGTCAGTAGTCATTGAAGAGAAACAGTAGCCTGGTCCTACCAGACTCTGGTACATTAGCCTGGTCCTAACAGACTCTGGTACATTAGCCTGGTCCTACCAGACTCTGGTACATTAGCCTGGTCCTAACAGACTCTGGTACATTAGCCTGGTCCTAACAGACTCTGGTACATTAGCCTGGTCCTAACAGACTCTGGTACACTAGCCTGGTCCTAACAGACTCTGGTACACTAGCATGGTCCTAACAGACTCTGGTACACTAGCCTGGTCCTACCATACTCTGGTACATTAGAGATCCAGAGAGTCTGGCCACCCTCCATTGACAAGTGTTAACTTCCTTGAAGGTGGGTACTCTGTTGAAGTTTAAAACTAGTGGATCTTCCCAGAGCCCCTATGGATCTGCCATAACGGAACTACAACTCAAACTAGCGCACAACCTCAACGTCATCGTTCTCAGCCACTCCCTCTGTTCGCTGATTGGACTGGTAAAGATTTGTTTTGCCATGGCAGGCCGCCACTACAAAATCAAGCACTGATTTGTCCCTACCACTCATGAGTCAAATAATTGAATTGCTGTAATTAAGTAAGTAAGTCTCCTCTCAGGAACCGTAGATTTGTACTGGCACTGCAGTGTCAGAAGATCCCAATCTTTGTTGCCAATGTCTTGTTTTGTCAATATATTTAAGTGAGTGTTTGGATTCAAATTAAAAGTTATATCTCACCTGCAGACGACCGAAACTTCTGTGTCGTTCTCTTTGGACCTGAAACACAACAGAAGATAAAACATTTGTGACTGAGATCCAAAAACAAGGTAAAGATGAGGACAGGATCTCCATAATCCTCTGATCACAATCAGGCTCCTCAGAGGATAAACCTCTTCCTCCGGACAAACTTCATCTATTGTAACTCCTCTACTGATAAAGAGATAAACCATCAGGATTTTGGTGGTCTCGGTAGATCTTTGTTGCCAATGTCTTGTTTTGTCCACAACTCAAAGATATTGAGTTTCCTGTCCCAGAGGAGAGAAGAAACTAGAACATATTCACATTTAAGAAGCTGACATCACACAAGTTTACCTGTTTTTACATATGAAAAATGACTCAAACCGATTCATGGATTATCAAAATAGTTACTGATTAATTAATTAATACTAATTGATTAATCGTTGCAGCTTTATGGCCTCATTTTAACGATCTAAGTGCACAGCGTGAAGTGCTTGGTGCAGGTCCATTTAAGTCATGTCCAAATCCACTTTTGCTAGTTTGACTGTGGAAAAAAGGGTCTGTGCGCCGGGCACATGGTTTAAAAGGGTTGTACTCAGTGTCTTCATTAATCAGAGGTGTGTTTTGGGCGTAACATGCAATAAACCAGTCAGAGATCATCTCCCATTCCCTTGGACCTTGGAGCATTGCTTTTATGATGGAGGATTTGCACTGTAATTTTATTTGTAATCTTCTGCATGTGTGTGTGCTGCTGTGCGTCCCTGTGTGTGTAACAAGCATAGTGTGTGCACGAGCCTAGGAGCATTTTACTCTTAAAATAACAATGAAATGCTGCGTTATTGACTTTAGACCAGGTTTTTGTTGGTCAATGGCGCGATCACTTCCCGCTGCCTCAATATAGCAGTACTCCCAGAATGCACCTGAACACATCTCTCTGTAAGACCAGCATGCCCAGAATGCACCTGAACACACCTCTCTGTAAGACCAGCACGCCCATGGGCCACAGATGGGCGCAGGTGCATTTGCTATTTAAACATTGTGGGCGCTGGACGGGAAACTGACAACTGCATCGCTCTTAAACTAGCAAGGACACTTGCATCGGGACAACAAAAAATTGCCGGTGCAACACAGGTGTCTTCTTACTTGATGGTTTTATTTCTTAAGGTGCATAACAGTGACTAACATTTCGATGTATGATTACATCTTCATCAGAGTCCTTAATGAACTCTGATGGACTCTGAGGACTCTGATGAAGATGTAATCATACATCGAAACGTTAGTCACTGTTATGCACCTTAAGAAATAAAACCATCAAGTAAGAAGACACCTGTGTTGCACCGGCAATTATTTGTTGTTTTGTGCTGTTGTGTCCTGCCTTGGCTGCACCGGGTTGTTGTGGTCTGCAGAAGCGCAGAGAACTTCCCCCTTTTTCCTGAACACTTGCATCGGGCTTTGCGCTGTGCCGGGTGCAAGATAGGGCCCTGAGTGTGATATCTTACAGGAGACGGCACCGCCTGTTGAGCCGGCAGTCGTTGTTTTCCCGTCTGCGTCCACACAGAAGCAGCGTGCGCCGACACACTGCAGCGGCAGGAAGTCTCCATCCTCAGAGCACGCTGGGATGTGGATCTCGGCGCCGGCTGCCAGGTTTCCTTTCACCTTCAGCGCCATCACTCGCGCTCTCTCGCAGCGAGACGGACATCGGGGCCGAGTGCCAGCGGTACGCAACCCGGCCACCTCCTGACCCTGAGGGTCAACGCACCAGCACTCTCCGCCGCGACACTGGACCTCCTGGAAACCGCCGCTGAGGGTGCAGCTCGGAACAAAGATGGCCGATGCGTCCTCGTCTTTGTCTTTAGAGCAGGAACGAAGCAAAGGAGTAAGAACCTGGAAAAAAGCAGCAGTGGAAGAAGTATTTAGATCCTACTAATACCACACTGTAAAAATATTCTGTTACAAGTTAAAATCCTGAAAATCAGTAAAAGTGTGTAAGTATCAGGGATGCACCGAATCCAGGATTTGGGTTCAGATTCGGCTGAATATTGGGCTTTTTGACGGGGTTCGGTTTCTGGTAGAATTTTTTCCCAGCGAACCGAACCCTACACTTGCACTCGGCGCGCTATGCTGGTCGCCGTAATGACGCCGCCGTTGATTATGGGAAGGTGTTTACGTAGGTGGAGCGTTCAATGCAGTAGGCTGTGAGGAAGTGGACATGGATCTGGTGAGCAGAACAAGTTGCTGTTTGGCAGTACTTTCAGTCAAAAGAAGGCCATTCAAGTCCAGCTACATGTTCAATCTGTTCAATGCTGATTGGTCTGGTGGTGGCGAGGACCCTAAACTATACACAACACGGCCGCTGTTACAACATCTGGTCTGAAACATCTGAAAGAATACGAGTTGAGCATGAAGGAATCTCCAGACAGAAGCCAGAATGCAGCAACTGCATCAGCACAGCTGAGGAGTCAGCACAATCTCAACATGTGGATTCGGTATTCGGGCGAAACCCCAAAAATCTGTATTCAGTGCATCCCTAATCCAAATAAATAAACTAAGAAGATGCAGTGACGAAAAGTTAGTTCAGTAAAAGTGTGTAAGTATCATCAGGAAAACGTAGTTATCTTTAGTGTTTCCCTGGCGTCTCACCTGTTCCAAGGAGGAAGACTGTGATCGGCCGCTCAGTGTGTTTTGGAGGGCGGAGAGGAAAGCGGGATCCTCCAGAGCGGCACTGACGTACCGGACCAGGTCCCGGTTCTTCTGGAGGACAACAGCGACACTCTGAGAGGAGAGCCGGTCCAGGCCGAGGGCTCCTCGAGCTCCCACCGCTCCGCTGAAGTTAAAGGAGGCGGCGCTCTTCAGGAACTTCCCTCCGAACAGATTCTCCTGAAGGCGCTGGGGCGAGGAGCGAGCCAGAGCCTGCAGAGCTCCGCCCACCGAGGGGAAGAGACCGCCGAGGACTTGGACCAGGCGAGACAGGAAGGAGGATGGGTCCACTTCCGCCGGCAGCAGATCCTCGAGAGGACGGAGGAGGGGGAGACACGAGGCCGGAGATGTGCCCGAGGAAGGCCGGCGAGAAGGATCAACAGGACCAGAGAAGAGCCGGGACAGAGCCAGACGGCGCTGAAAGGGACAGTCAGCCAAACCTGAACCTGGAGGAGGAAGACAGGGAGGGAGAAGAACATTGTATGTCAGCTTTTAGGAATGTTACCTTGCCCTTAGTCTTGATCAACAACAGTACATTTCCAGGATATTCCTCCAGATGTCCGTCGCCCTTCCTCCAAACTCCATTCTCTTCGGGAAACAACAACAAATTTCGGGAGCCTGCTTTTGTTCCCACAGCCCTATGTTCCCACAGCCCTATGTTCCCATGTTCCCACAGCCCTATGTTCCCACAGCCCTATGTTCCCACAGCCCTATGGTCCCATGTTCCCACAGCCCTATGTTCCCACAGCCCTATGTTCCCATGTTCCCACAGCCCTATGTTCCCACAGCCCTATGTTCCCACAGCCCTATGGTCCCATGTTCCCACAGCCCTATGTTCCCACAGCCCTATGTTCCCACAGCCCTATGTTCCCATGTTCCCACAGCCCTATGTTCCCACAGCCCTATGTTCCCACAGCCCTATGGTCCCATAGCCCTACGGTCCCACTGTAATGGCAAAAATTACATTTAAGCATGATTCCTTATATTCTTATGTTTATTAGTTATTAGTTTTTCTCACAATACTGAAAGGAAGTTTATCTCATTCCCATATGTTGATTCTGATTCTGCTTAACTAAGTTGGAGACACCAAACTATCCTCTCCAGATCCGTTCCTCCCTTGCCAGCTGAGACATACGGGGCATGTGACCTCAGGGTGAAAGTAGGGCACAGGGGATTAGATGAAGTGGCTCCATGATGTCTCTTGAGCTTTAGCAGTATCTTTATCGTCTAAGTTGCCTGTGAGAAATGCAAAGTCATGTTTAGAGATACACTGGTAAGAGCCAATGAGGTTTAACCATGTATCAGCCAATTTAAATAGCTCCCGTTACTGTATTGTGTAAACAGTTAACTTCATTTAATATTGGATGTGGAGATTTCTTTTGTGGGGTACAATTGTTCCACCAAAACAAGTTCCTTTCTGAGACTATTTAGCAGAGCCACTACTGCTGCGTCTGTAGCTCAGGGCCACCCAAGACAGTTGTGATTAGTTTAAAGAAATGCAAACAACCCAGAGATTTGTTTCTCCTATCCCAGAATGCATCTGTGTTGTAGCCAGACTTTTACTCCACAGCGCTGAGGCGATAGAGCCATTAACAAACTGTGTTCCTGGCTCCAGACTGTTCCAGGACACTCACTGCAGACCAGGGAGTCTCCGTACTGTCGTGTCCCAGGAAGCTCCCTCCCTGTGGGGTCGACACACCAGCACTGCCCCCCCTGCTGACACTGTCTGGGGCTGAAGGATCCTCCGGTCTCGCAGGACGGGATGCCAACACTGGACGCCTCCATCGCTGCCCGCTGCTCTTCCTCACAGGGAGAGGGACCTGAGAGAGACGTCCAACTGTGTTTAAACCAGTCTAAACAAGTTCACATCTGTCCAAACTACTTTTGGTTCAAACTACTGTAAAACAGTACATACATCCAGTTGATCTGTTCTTTAAACCAGTCTTATCTGGTTTAATGTCACAACAAACAACAAACTCCCATTACACCAGTAGTTTAAATCAGTGGTTCTCAAGCTTTTTTCAATAATTTACCCCCTACCCAGCACAAATAATTTTTGTCTCTATAAAGAGGAAGAATACAGCGATGTCAGCGATATATTTACTAAACAACAGCCTTGGACCTGGAAAACATTTAAATGCTGATGGAAAAAAGAGACAAAACCATGGAAAAAGATGGTAGAAAGAAGGAAGGAAGGCAAGAATAGGTCGACAAAAGGGACAAAATATTCAAATAAGCGATAAACTTCGAAAATAAGTGACAAAAACTTTGAAGAAAAACAAGAAAGTAGAAAAAAGGCAAGAAAGGCAAGAATGGGTCAAAACAAATGACAAAACCTTCAAAAAAAAGGAGACAAACTTCAAAAACAGCGACAAAAACTTTTAAAAAAGCAACAAACTTAGAAGTAACTACAGTCTTGGAACTGAAGAACATTTTGCAAAAAAAGTCACATACCCCTTGCAGTCCTCCAAAGTACCACTAGAGGGACACGTAACCCCTGCAGTCCTCCAGAGTACCCCTAGGGGGGGACACATACCCCCTCCAGTCCTCCAAAGTACCACTAGAGGGACACGTAACCCCTGCAGTCCTCCAAAGTACCCCTAGGGGGGGGACACATACCCCCTGCAGTCCTCCAAAGTACCACTAGAGGGACACGTAACCCCTGCAGTCCTCCAGAGTACCACTAGAGGGACACGTACTCCCATTTGAAAAACACTGCTTTAAACTAATGAAATTAT
>NC_041336.1:3415308-3427808 GCF_004354835.1 Perca flavescens | reverse complement strand
ACAAACACACAGACAAGTTTACTTGAAAATATAATGTGCAAAATAATTGTTTTTCTTGATTACTCTGTTTTTGTGATCATCGGGAGCCAAAATCATAATCACAGTTAAAAATGTGATTAATTGCAAAGCCCTAATTGGTGCTGTGGTAATACTATATGTAATGTAATATTAAGCTGCAGATATTTACCTGAACCTGCCATCGTGCGTGCAGTGAGGGATGTCCCCTTGTTGCTTGGCAACAGCCACGCCCCTTAGCAACTCACATTGGCTCTCTGACTCCAGCTGGTACTCTGCACGACGACGAAAACAGAGATCATCATCAACACAGAGCAACAGAGGATGAAACTCTGCCACACGTTCACGGTATTTTTGAAAAGAGCGTTTTTTTAAAGATTTACGTCGTCAGTAGGAATCAATGGGGTTGGAATCTAAGAGACACAGACAGGAAGTGAGACAGTGTTGAGAGACGGAGTAACATGTTGGTTTGGACGGTATAAAATAAAGTAAATAAAGAGAATAGCACGTTTTATTGGTGGTACAGTATAAAATATATAAATAAAGAGAACAGGACACAACTTTTCTTTCTCTTCTCTGATTCGTTCTGTTTTGTTGTCTCTATTTCTTCACTCACACTGTCACTCTGTCAAAATATGCATGTGGTACGCTCCATAGGGTTTGTCACGTAGTGGACCAGTGGTACGCTCCATAGGGTTTGTCACGTAGTGGACCAGTGGTACGCTCCATAGGGTTGGTCACGTAGTGGACCAGTGGTACGCTCCATAGGGTTGGTCACGTAGTGGACCAGTGGTACGCTCCATAGGGTTGGTCACGTAGTGGACCAGTGGTACGCTCCATAGGGTTGGTCACGTAGTGGACCAGTGGTACGCTCCATAGGGTTGGTCACGAGTGGACCAGTGGTGCGCTCCATGGGGTTGGTCACGTAGTGGACCAGTGGTACGCTCCATAGGGTTGGTCACGTAGTGGACCAGTGGTACGCTCCATAGGGTTGGTCACGTAGTGGACCAGTGGTACGCTCCATAGGGTTGGTCACGTAGTGGACCCGTGGTACGCTCCATAGGGTTGGTCACGTAGTGGACCAGTGGTACGCTCCATAGGGTTGGTCACGTAGTGGACCCGTGCGCTGACGTGCACTAACGTGTGCATGTGGCACGGTAACCGGCCAATGAGACATGATCATTACAGAGTTTCAAATAAACTAATAAAAATAAACTAAATATTGCAAACTTATCGTGACACTTTCAATATAATATTGCACAACGTGATATCGCGATAACGATATTGAGTCGATATATCGCGCACCCCTAGTTTTAGCCTTGCAAAAGAACTCAGACCTATTATTAGTCAGTATTTTTTTCGCACATCTGAACACTGCAAAGGACCACCTCTGGATCGAACCCTAAGGCCCATGAAAGAGAACTGAGTCCCTTTTCCTGTTGGTCTGCTTTAAGAGGACTGAGTTTGTTTAAAGAGGACTAGATGTGAAGACAAAGGGATCAGGTCTGCTTTCTGTCCCCAGAGTCAGAACCCAGAGTTCCACACATCTGGAACTAACTCCCAGAAAACTGCAGCTCTGCCGCAACTCTCACTTTTTTTTTAAATCAAGGCTGAAGACTTTTCATTAAATAATGTCCTACACTGCACTGTAACTTTTTTTCTTGTATTTCATACCGGTCATATTCTATTTTCGCTGTTTTTATATTCTCTTAACGAATGTTTTTAAATGTAATGTTGCCTTGAAAATGAGATTCATGAACAAGAAAAATATAGAATAACATCAGACTTAAATTAGGTTGCAGAGAACTAATAGAAAAAGATAAACACACAGACAGACAGAGAGAGAGAGACAGACAGGCACTTACAGAGACTTACACTTTGGGAAAAATAGTCAACAAAATAGCAAATTTCCCAATGTTAACATCAGAAGAGAAGCTGGTAGTCCTCCTAGGAGAAGGGACAGCAGCACCACTGGCAGCTAAAGATGGATCTGAGGGACTCACTACTATAAGATTGTACCAAACTGTTAAGTATTACATTGTGTTTTGTAATGTAGTATGTTGTATGTTTATGACACTGTATAGAATATATGTGACACCTACTGTATGTTTTTAATATGTAATATGTACTATATGTATTTTCTGTAAACTGCTTTGGCAACAACATGTTTTCTGTGTTCATGCCAATAAAGGAAATTAAATTGACAGACATGCATACACACAGGAAGACACAATCAGACCTACAGACAGACAGACAGACAGACAGACAGACAGACAGACAGATGTGGTGTGTTTACCTGAAGCTTTTCCCTGCAGCAGCGCAGGGCAGCAGACCAGGATGCAGGCGATGTGTAGCAGCCGGGCCATGGTCTCCGTGGTGACAGACTGAGCGTCGCCGCCTCCTTATAAAGCTGCAGACCTGCTGAGTCACCGTGACCTTCATCCCTCCTCTTCCTCTTCCCCGTCCTTGTCGGTTCATCGCGGCGGAACTGGGAGTCCTCCACCGCCACTTAGGAGGCGGCCAGCGGGCGTTCGAGCCCTCTGATTGGACGAGAGGGTCTCTGAAAACACAGGTGTGACGTCTGTTATTCTCATTCCAGCACACTGAAGCGAAAACACTCACACCTGAGGACCAGGGGCCACATTAAGGAAAACTTTCTGTTTTAAGATACAAAAGCAAATCCTAACTAACTTTAGGAATCAAATCTTATCTCAGGTTAGGACATTTTTTCATTGATTTATTGAGTTTTTGTACATTTGACGAAGAAAAACAGTACAACAGAGACCAAGGATCAAATGTAGTAGCTCTAGATCCTGAAGGAGTGGAAGTCAGCTTCCCCTCCTTGCTTCAAGAAGTGGCTAAATGATATGGTTTCCTGTTTATACCTTGAAGAGGTTCGGTTTTCCAAGTCTAACTCTCAAGATAAGTTCAAGAAGATCTGGGGCCCTTTCATAGAATACATCAGGAAGGATAGACCACAAACTGGGACCTAAATGCACTGCTTATTTTGTATTTATTTATTTTTAACTTTTGTTAGTTATCGATACCGAGACTTTGCCACTCCCCTCCACCTCAGGCCTCCTTGACTCAATCTGTGTGAGCGGACTTTCTGGGACATTTGTTCAGTGAATTGATACTTGTACTCTTTCTTTTCTATATAATGAGTAAGTGCTGGCTGTACATTTCTGGTTTACTGTCTTTTTTGTTTGTATTATGTGTGCCTGTATATATAAAAATCTGCATACATAAAAATGTAGCAGCTGTAGTGCCCAGTCATGAATCTGTACATCCACAGCCCATCAACGTATGTATTTTTACCCGAAACTGAGGAACTTTAACATTGACCCCACTTTTATGAGAATGTTTTATTCATGCTTTATTGAGTCTTTTTTATCTGCTAGTTTGGTTCTCTGTCCATAAAAAAAAAAAAAAAAACAGACTAGAGTGTATCGTTCGGACATGTGGCAAGATTGCAGGCATCAACTTCCCCACTCTCTCCCACATCTACTCCAACAGAGTGGAAAAGAAGGTCCGATCCATAGCAGCTAGCTTTAGCCCCCCCTAGTCCTGCCAGTTTAAGCTCCTTCCCTCAGACCGTAGGTACTCCATGCCCAGATGCAGGTCCAATAGACTCAGAAACTCTTTTATCCCGACTTCCATTTCCATTTTAAACAATTTGCCAGAGCTGTTTTAAATGTATGTATTTTATTTACTATTGTGGTTTAGAGACTGTGGGGATTTCATGTTTTGCTGTATTGTTGTGTGTCTTGTCTTTATGTCTGTCTGCTGGCTGCACGAACAATTGCCCCTCGGGGACATTAAAGTTACCTTGACCTTGATCTTGAGGTGTAGGCTTAAGGCGCCGACACACTAACCCGATAATCGGCCATCTGACAGTCTGGAGAAGTTGGTGACACGAGTCTGTTCGGTCTGTTCCGTGCCGTCGTCAGTCGGAGGAGCCGTCGGCTTTAATTTGGGCCGATTTGACTTGTCGAATCGGAGGGCGGGCAGTCTGATTCAATGACCAATCTGATTGGTGGAGAGCTAACCCGAAATGGCGAACGGGATGAGCGTGACTAGAGAAAATCTCTTAAACTGACCTTTGTTGATCTGAGATGAAGACAGATTCAGCAACTGCACGGCCTATTTCTCTCTTCAAATGTTTTCAGAAACACATTTTGGTGAACTATCTTCATAAAATATGAGATTGTATTTTGAACGAAGGCGCCATTATGCCCAGTTGTAAAATCCGGGAGCAGCCAGACCCACGTGACTTGATCGTCCAATCAGCTGCCGGTTTTCATTTTTTGGGTGACAATACAGATTAGCGCCGCCTGCTGTTATGGAGACGTATTACGTCTCGCGCATGTGCAGAATGTACACTGAAGTCGGCGTCTCTTCGGTGTGTTCAGAGGCCCTTTTTGGACCAACTCGGGGAGACTGATCAGTCTGCCTGTCGACTGCCTTTCCTCCTGACGATCTATTGTTGGGTTGGTGTGTCACAGCCTTTACACAAAATACATACAGCAGTTGTTTTTATTGTTATCTTATTTGGACAAAAAAATAAATAAAAAAACGCTCCGTCCATCTAGTTATCACACCAACCATCCACATCCATATTGTTATTTTCAAGGAAATTGAAGAAAACACTCAAAATTTTCCAAAACTTGTCAAGCCTATTTTTTGTTATCTTATCTTTTCTAAAGTAAAAAGTCATCCCCCTCCAACCATTGCGATGTGCCACAAGGTGTGTCTGATTTCCATGAGCAAGCAATGCATCGTTTGGCTTCTAAAAAACATTCAGTAGGGATCTAACTTTGTTAGAGGTTATAAAGCCGTCTGGGTAGAGATTTAATAAGCGGATCACATGTCAAACTCAAGGCCCGAGGGCCAAATCCGGCCCCTCACAGGTTTTGATCCGGCCCGCATTTCAATTTAGGTTCACAATAAATTTAGGCACCCCTAGTTTTGTCGCTTCTTCCAAAGTTTTTTTTTCAATGCTTTAGGCACTTCGTTTTAACATTTCTGACGCTTTACCTGTCTGATGGCCGACGCAGACGCAGCAAAGCCAAGCTCTGTTTCTGTAACAACTAGATAAAAGGAGAGCGAGCACTTCCAGGATTGGTTATGCCGTAACACAACAACAGAATAAGTCATAAACCGCACAATTTAGCCACATAGTGAACGCAATAACTGCAGGATGTTTGTGTCTACCTTCTGAGTGAAAGGGGATATCAAATCTTCTTTTCTCTGTTTTCTCTGGTCATGTTGCACTAATTTAAAAAAAAACGTGTTTGTGCCATTTAACTGCATAGACTGCCCAGTTTAATATGAAAAAAGACCTTTCTACAGTAGCAGCAGAATACTTCTTTAAGACGCACAGGATGTGTAGAGATTCTAACTAATAGCAGGTTATAAATATACTTCATGGAAAGAAGAGGAGGATCTAAGATAATAACCACAAAAACATTTAATGCTGCGTCTCAGTTCTACAGTCAGTCAGCGTCTTTCTCATCGCTGCTGCAGGTTCAACATTAGAACAAGTAAAACATTAAATCAACTCATTAAAAAAGAAAGGATGGCAGTTTGGGACAGAAAGATTTCCTGTTGCTTCATGTTACTGCTCGCTGGTAAGACATGGACTTTATTTACGTTACGTTAATATATTTAATGATGATTTTGAGAGTTTTTCACATCAAACTGATAAACTCTAGAAACATTTATGCTTCTGAAGTTGCAGCTCTGAATCTGTTTTATTATTTTCTCGTTTTGTTTTCTGTTTTAGTAGCTGAGGCCCATTTTCTTTAGTACAGCTGGGTTAAAATAATCAATCTCTGATTAAAATTGATCTTTGTTTGAGTGATCTGTTATTGATTAATGAAATCCTGAAATCTATCTGTGAATATCAGCCTTTTCATCAAGAATGTTAACTGGTTCTTTTGGTGCCTAAACTTAACTATTGTTCACTTTTTGTCGGCTAAATTCCAATGTTAATTTGTCAAAGGGATGGATTTTCTCATAGGTTACCATGGTGTAGTTGTATAGTTGTTTCATGGTCTCTCTCCTCTCTGGCTGTAGTCCACAGTTTCACTGTATTGTGTCGACGACTGCTGTAGTTTGTCAATGACTGTCATGTTAGTGCTGTTCAGTAAACTAACTTTTTGGGGGTCAGTTCTTACTGTAAACATTAACCTGGTAAATAACTCTGATGGTTCACTTCTCCGTGAACCATCACCTTATCGTGGTGGAGAGGTTTGTGTGTCTCTGTGAACCTGAGGGCTGTGTTGTCTGGAGCTTTGTGCTCCTGGTAGGGTCTCCCAAGGCAAAGTGGTCTCAGGTGAGGGGCCAGACAAAGAATGGTTCAAAAACCCCAATGAAGAAGCAAGGTAGAGATGGAGTGACCCTGCCGGAGGAAGCCGGGGCCCCGTCTGGAGCCAGGCCCAGGCGGCGGGCTCGTCGGCGAGCGCCTGGTGGCGGGTTTGCCACGGAGCCCGGCCGGGCACAGCCCGAACAAGCTACGTGGCTCCCATCTCTCCAGCCCATGGGCCCACCACCTGTGGGAGGAACCGTTGGGGTCAGGTGCGATGCCACATGGGTGGCAGTGAAGGTCAGGGGCCTCGGCGGACCAGACCCGGGCGGCAGGCGCTGGCTCTGGGGGCGTGGGCGTCACCTCTCTGTGGGGGAAGGAGCGGAACTGGTGCGGGAGGTGGGCGCTACGGTTAGATCTGGTGGGGCTTACCTCTACGCACAGTCTCGGTTCTGGAACCATACTCCTGGATAGGGGTTGGACTCTTTTCTTCTCCGGAGTTGCCCAGGGTGTGAGGCGCCGGGCGGGTGTGGGGATACTCACAAGCCCCGGCTGGCGCCGCTGTGTTGGAGTTTACCCGGTGGGCCGAGAGGGTCGCCTCCCACGCCTGCGGGTTGTGGGGAAAACTCTGACTGTTGTTTGTGCATATGCACCAAACAGGAGTTCGGAGTATTCGGCCTTCTTGGAGACCTTGACTGGAGTCCTGCATGGGGCTCCAGTGGGGACTCCATTGTTCTGCTGGGGGACTTCAACGCACACGTGGGCAATGATGGAGACACCTGGAGGCGTGATTGGGAGGAACGGCCTCCCTGATCTAAACCAGAGTGGTTGTTTGTTGTTGGACTTCTGTGCTAGTCATGGATTGTCTATAACGAACACCATGTTCGAACATAGGGATGCTCATAAGTGTACCTGGTACCAGAGCACCCTAGGCCGAAGGTCAATGATCGATTTCATAATCGTTTCATCTGATCTGAGGCCGTATGTTTTGGACACTCGGGTGAAGAGAGGGGCAGAGCTGTCAACCGATCACCATCTGGTGGTGAGTTGGGTCAGGGGGTGGGGGAAGACTCTGGACAGACCTGGTAAGCCCAAACGTGTAGTGCGGGTAAATTGGGAACGTCTGGAGGAGGCCCCTGTCCGACAGACTTTCAACTCACACCTCCGGCGGAGCTTTTCGTGCATCCCTGTGGAGGCTGGGGGCATTGAACCCGAGTGGACAATGTTCAGAGTTTCCATTGCTGAAGCTGCGGCGAGGAGCTGTGGTCTTAGGATCTTAGGTGCCTCAAGGGGCGGTAACCCACGAACACCGTGGTGGACACCAGTGGTCAGGAAGCCGTCCGACTGAAGAAGGAGTCCTTCCGGGATATGTTATCTCGGAGGACTCGGAGGCGGTTGCAGGGTACCGAGGGGCCGAAGGGCTGCAGCCTCTGCCGTGAAAGAGGCAAAGCAGCGGGTGTGGGAGAAGTTTGGAGAAGACATGGAGAAGGACTTTCGGTCGGCACCAAAGTGTTTCTGGAAAACTGTTCGCCACCTCAGGAGGGGGAAGCGGGGAACCATCCAAGCTGTGTACAGTAAGGATGGGACACTGTTGACCTCCACTGAGGAGGTAATAGGGCGGTGGAAGGAGCACTTTGAGGAACTCCTGAATCCGACTAATACGCCCTCTATGTTAGAGGCAGAGCTGGAGGATAACGGGGGATTGTCGTCGATTTCCCAGGCGGAAGTCACTGATGTAGTCAAACAACTACACAGTGGCAAAGCCCTGGGGATTGATGAGATCCGTCCAGAAATGCTCAAGGCTCTGGGTGTGGAGGGGCTGTCCTGGTTGACACGCCTCTTCAACATTGCGTGGAAGTCTGGGGACGGTGCCAAAGGAGTGGCAGACTGGGGTGGTGGTTCCTCTTTTTAAAAAGGGGGACCAGAGGGTGTGTGCCAATTATAGGGGTATCACACTTCTCAGCCTCCCTGGTAAAGTCTACTCCAAGGTGCTGGAAAGGAGGGTTCGGCCGATAGTCGAACCTCGGGTTGAGGAGGAACAATGCGGATTCCGTCCTGGTCGTGGAACAACGGACCAGCTCTTCTCTCGCAAGGATCCTGGAGGGAGCCTGGGAGTATGCCCAACCGGTCTACATGTGTTTTGTGGATTTGGAGAAGGCGTATGACCGGGTCCCCGGGAGATACTGTGGGAGGTGCTGCGGGGAGTATGGGGTGAGGGGGTCTCTACTCAGGGCCATCCAATCTCTGTATGACCAAAGTGAGAGCTGTGTCCGGGTTCTCGGTAGTAAGTCGGACTCGTTTCAGGTGAGGGTTGGCCTCCGCCAGGGCTGCGCTTTGTCACCAATCCTGTTTGTAATATTTATGGACAGGATATCGAGGCGTAGTCGGGGTGGGGGGGGTTGCAGTTTGGTGGGCTGGGGATCTCATCGCTGCTCTTTGCAGATGATGTGGTCCTGATGGCATCATCGGCCTGCGACCTTCAGCACTCACTGGATCGGTTCGCAACCGAGTGTGAAGCGGTTGGGATGAGGATCAGCACCTCTAAATCGGAGGCCATGGTTCTCAGCAGGAAACCGATGGAATGCCTTCTCCAGGTAGGGAATGAGTCCTTACCCCAAGTGAAGGAGTTCAAGTACCTTGGGGTTTTGTTCGCGAGTGAGGGGACAATGGAGCGGGGAGATTGGTCGGAGAATCGGGGGCGCAGCGGGTGCGGTATTGCATTCAATCTATCGCACCGTTGTGACGAAAAAGAGAGCTGAGCCAGAAGGCAAAGCTCTCAATCTACCGGTCAGTTTTCGTTCCTACCCTCACCTATGGTCATGAAGGCTGGGTCATGACCGAAAGAACGAGATCCAGGGTACAAGCGGCGAAATGGGTTTCCTCAGGAGGGTGGCTGGCGTCTCCCTTAGAGATAGGGTGAGAAGCTCAGTCATCCGTGAGGAGCTCGGAGTAGAGCCGCTGCTCGCTTGCGTCGAAAGGAGCCAGTTGAGGTGGTTCGGGCATCTGGTAAGGATGCCCCTGGGCGCCTCCCTAGGGAGGTGTTCCAGGCACGTCCAGCTGGGAGGAGGCCTCGGGGAAGACCAGGACTAGGTGGAGGGATTATATCTCCAACCTGGCCTGGGAACGCCTCGGGATCCCCCAGTCGGAGCTGGTTAATGTTGCTCGGGAAAGGGAAGTTTGGGGTCCCCTGCTGGAGCTGCTCCCCCCGCGACCCGACACCGGATAAGCAGACGAAGATGGATGGATGGATGGATGGATAACTCTGAGAATCTCTTTAACATCTAAGCTAAACTGGAATTGCATGTGAAATTTCCCTAAACTGATTGATATTGAATCAAAAGTGTTATCGAATCGGGAACTTGTGAATTCGGAATCAAATTCGGGAAATAATCTGCTATACCCAGCCCTATTTTGATTAGTTTTCTAGTTTGCTAGATGTCCAGCTGGCCTGGTCATACCCAAGGGTGTATATTGTATTGTAGTGTGTGATTTGTGTTCTTCATGCTATGTCTGTCGGTGGCAAATGTAAGGACTATTTGTTTGTATCATATGTCTGATGTCCTGCCATGAAGTGCCTTGCGACTTCCTAAACTCACTGTGTTGTTGTTCCAGGAGCTGTGGGTCAAAGAGTGAAGTATCCAGGTCGTGTTTGTGGTGTGATAGGATCGACCATCACCCTCCCCTGCTCCTTCACACCAAGGACGTCTGCCTTTATTGATGTAGGAGACGTTTTGGCCGAGGTCGACAGAGTCAAATGGAGCAAGAGCCCTAACAGATGTGCGTTCGACGGAGCCGCTCCATCTGTGTACGACAGTGAATCAAACAACACCGACCCCCGTTACAGATACCTGGGAGACAAGAAGAGAGACTGCACTTTACAGATCTCAGATCTACAGGAGGAAGACGACGCAACGTTTTGCTTCACAATGACAACTAATGATGGCAGACCAACTTCTACCACCAACGGAGTGATATCCATCAATCAATTAGTCCAAACAGTAGCGAATGTGACAGTCGGAGGTAAGAGCATCCTATGATGATGCTGTCAAACACAACTATGGCAATAATATAAATAACTTATAACTTTTCAGCACAGAGTTAGCCTCTCTTTTTTCTTTTGTTACAATCAGTCACATCTAAAGGAGTCTGGGGGAAAGAGGAAATGTGATTTACAGTAAAAAAGAGAAAAGGATAAAATCAAAACATTAAAACTATAATTATTATTTTTTTTTTAAATAGTAAAAGTTACCAACAGGTATAGAAAAGTCTGATAGAGAGACAGAAAGATCCATGTTATGTAAAAAGATTTTTAAAATGACATTTTTTAAGATTTTATTAAGCGAGAATTTGCAGTAGTTGCAAAATTTCAAATAATTTTGTAATTTGGCTGGGTCGTTTGTAGTCTAGCTTTGCCAGAGGAAGATCTGACTAGTATTCCTGGATTGGAGGAAAACGTGCTCTGGTTTATTGGCATTTCTTCCAATCACACACACACACACACACACACACAGACATATATACACACACACAGACATATATATATATATACACACACACAAAGACATATATACACACATACACACACAGACATATATATATACACACACACACAAAGACATATATACACACACACACACAGACACACAAACACACAAGCACACATACACACACAGACACACACTCACAGACAAACACACACAAACACACACACACACACACACACAGACACACAAACACACACACACTAAAACACACATGCACACACACTCACAAACACACACAGAGACACACACACTAACACACACACATGCACACACACTCACACACACAGACACACACACACACACAAATACACACACACGCTACTAAACGAGGCTGAGAGACGGTGTGGGGGGGGATTGGCGGGGAAATCTCTGCGACAGCGAGCCAGGACGGTCGATGCCTGTTTTGCAGCAGCACAACATCTCCCAGCTGACCCGAATTATCTCCCCTTCACTCTTCAGTAATCTTAACTTTTCGTTTTGGTGCTTAACCCACCTTTGGTCGGGTTAATTTAGCAAATCGTAAAGACAGCTAAACGCGAAGGGGGAAGAAATTCGGCAGGGAGGAGATTTTCGGCACATACACCGGTAGCGCTACGGAGATGTAGCTAGCTACCGCTATGGATGGCCGCTGTTGTGACTCGGGGCTGGGTCTGATATAGTTGTTTCCCGACGTTTAATTAAACTGCCGTTAGCGTCGTAAGCACCAGGCACTGGAGATAAGTTCTGGCCGGGGGATGCTGTAATGAAAGTAGCTGGCTGATAGCTGACTGGGGGCTAACGGTAACTAGCTAGCTTTATGTCCCAGGGCTGTTGTCAGCTGTCATCCCGACTGAGTCTCTCTGCGCCGGGGGAGTAAGGCAGACAGACCGGGGTGTGCTACTTTGGCTAAATTAGCATTAGATTAATCGTCTATCTACAGATAACGTTAACGTTACTAGGGAAGTTATTCGTGGGTTAGCTCAGTCCTGTTAGCTGTGGTTGAAAAAAAATAACTTTATTAGCGTGTTGAACAATGTTGTAACCTCATAATGTTACCCACAAAGCTTTAGCATCAACATTAACACATTGTAGTAACGTCAAGCTGGTATCGATATTGAAATTTCAAAATAGATAAGGTCTCTGTTGTATTACTGTGATAAAAAGTGGGATGTAATTAATCACAAAATGATGCTGTATGGCAAAGTATTTTTTTTCTGTGACATTGTATGATTTACAATTACTCCTGAATGTATCATCTGAAAATAAAATAACAGATTTCTCTGGGAAGGACATTTGGTGGAAACATTTGGGATAGTGTAAGAACACAACTCATAAAAATATATAACAAAGGCATGGTTGTTTTTAGACATTTTAAAGCAGAAATGTTACATATTGTACCTTTAAGTTGTGTCATATTGAACAGGTGATCTTTGTTAAATGAACAAATGATCTCAGGTTTATGTCTATTGTATCCAAGCAATTGAAACAAGTATTAGAGTTTTGAAAAAAATTGTATTTTGATCATTGGTTGTGAGTTTTGTGTCTTGAGTTTTGAAAAATGACGTTAAGGTTCTGAAATGAGTGCCAAAGTTATTGTAAAAAAACTGTAATATTTAACCTTCATGTCTTTATGGAGGGTCATTGAGAGTTCAGTG
>NC_041336.1:3362808-3410308 GCF_004354835.1 Perca flavescens | reverse complement strand
CTGCTGCAGGTTCAACATTAGAACAAGTAAAACATTAAATCAACTCATTAAAAAAGAAAGGATGGCAGTTTGGGACAGAAAGATTTCCTGTTGCTTCATGTTACTGCTCGCTGCTAAGACATGGACTTTATTTATGTTAATATTTTTAATGATGTTTTTCACATCAAACTGATAAACTCTAGAAACATTTATTTATGCATCTGGGGGTGCACGATTCAGAAAATGTCACGATTTGATTCAAAAACGATTCTCGATAAAAAAAAAAACGATTCACGGTAAGTAAATGTAGGTACTTTTCTCATGTGATTGCACTAGACATAAAATTAAAGAAATTAAAACAAATAAAAAAATTTAATTCTTTATTTTGTTTTTAAATAAAAAATAGCAATTGATTTTTGGAATTCTATGAATCGATTTTGAATCGGTAGAGCTTGAATCGACTGAATTGATTTTTTTTTTGCACACCCCTAGTTAAAATAATCAGTCTCTAATTAAAATTGATCTTTGTTTGAGTGATCTGTTATTGATTAATGGAATCCTGAAATCTATCTTTGAATATCTGCCTTTTCACCAAGAATGTTAACTAGTTCTTTTGGTGCCTAAACCTAACTATCGCTCACTTTTTGTCGGCTAAATTCCAATGTTAATTTGTCAGAGGGATGGATTTTCTCATAGGTTACCATGGTGTAGTTGTATAGTTGTTTTATGGTCTCTTTCCTCTCTGGCTGTAGTCGACAGTTTCACTGTATTGTGTCGACGACTGCTGTAGTTTGTCAATGACTGTCATGTTAGTGCTGTTCACTAAAAAGTACTTCAAACAACCTTTTTTGGGGGTCAGTTCTTAGTGTAAATTCTATCTGAAAATTCCCTGACCTGATTGATATTGAATCGAAAGTGTATTGAATCGGGAACTTGTATCATATGTCTGATGTCCTGTCATGAAGTGCCTTGCGACTTCCTAATCTCACTGTGTTGTTGTTCCAGGAGCTCTGTGTCAAAGGGTGAAATATCCAGGTTGTGTTTGTGGTATAAAAGGATCAACCGTCACCCTCCCCTGCTCCTTCACACCACCGAAGTCTGCTTTTATTGATATAGGAGACGTTTTGGCCGAGGTCTTCAGAGTCGAGTGGAGCAAGAGCCGTGATGATTGTCTGAAAATCAGTTTGCCTTGGTACAACAGGGAATCAAACGACACCAACCCTCGTTACAGATACCTGGGAGACAAGAAGGGAGACTGCACTTTACAGATCTCAGATTTACAGGAGGGAGACGACACAACATTTTGCTTCACAATGCATTTTAGTGTTGGCAGACCTTTTACTGGCCCAGGAGGAGCGAGAGTCACAGTCGGAGGTAAGAGCATCTTATGATGATGGTTTCAAACACAACTATGGCAATAATATAAATAACTTATAACTTTTCAGCACAGAGTTAGCCTCTCTTTTTTCTTTTGTTACAATCAGTCACATCTAAAGGAGTCTGGGGGAAAGAGGAAATGTGATTTACAGAAGAAAAAGAACACACACACACACACACACACACACACACACACACACACACACACACACACACACGCATAGTGCGTCTCACTATCTTTGTGGGGACCCGTCATTGACATAATGCATTCCCTAGCCCCTTACCCTAACCTTAACCATCACAACTAAATGCCTAACCTTAACCCTTATAAACACACACAAACACACACAGACACACACACAAACAACACACACACACACACACACACAGAGAGAGACACAAACACATGGAACACCATTGGTCTCGTAATTATACAAGACAACAAAAAGCAGCAAAATCTGCCCACTGGAGAGCCTGGTTCCAGATAATAAAGTACTCACTAAATTGATTATATTATTGATAGGTTATTATATATTATATGAAGACATCAGTAAGTGACTTTAAAGTCACGTCGCATTACTTTAAAACTATGTAGGCCTACTAGACGTTTATAATGAACATTTATTTTACATATTTCCTTTAGATGGTGCTCAGATGGAGATAAGAAGCTGCAGAGATAACAGAGAGTTTAAAAGAGGAGAAAAAGTCACACTGAACTGGTCTGCTGGGAGCTGCCCTATCCACCAACTGGAGGTCAGCTGGTTCAGCGATGGCTCCGCCCTCTCAGAGTCTGGCCCCGCCCTCCATCTCAGCAATCTGACTGCAAAGGATTCTGGGAACTACACCTGTGGTTTGAAGGCCAATGTCACCTCCCTCTCCACCCCGTACAGCCTGCACGTGGCGGAAGAAGAGGAAGGTTTGTTTGTTTTGTAGGAAATAATTATGTTTGAGTTGTGAAGTAGATGAAATCTATCTATCTAACTATATTCCATCCATCGCACCCAAACGATATCTCTCTCTCTCTCTCTCTCTCTCTCTCTCTCTCTCTCTCTCCTCTCTCTCTCTCTGTTGCTCTCTCTCTCTCTCTGTTTCTCTCTTTCTCCTCTCTCTCTCTCTCTCTCTCTCTCTGTTTCTCTCTCTCCTCTCTCTCTCTGTCTCTTTCTCTCTCTCTGTTTCTCTCTCTCTCCTCTCTCTCTCTGTTTCTCTCTCTCTGTTTCTCTCTCTCTCTGTTTCTCTCTCTCTCCTCTCTCTGTCTGTCTATCTCTCCCCTTCTCTCTCTCTCGCTCTCTCCCCTTCTCTCTATCTTCTTCTCTCTCTCTCTCTCTCTCTCTCTCTCTACCTCCCGGCCCTAGTAGATCTTCCTGATGTCTACAGTTTTTTACTATTGCTATGACACTTTTTTCAATACTTCTAACAACTTTCCTAAACTCAAGTTCAAGTTCAAGTTTATTGTCATATGCATATTAGTACAAAGTACCACAGCAATGAAATACAATGTGACTTAGCACTCTCTCAGCACCAGTCAATGATAACAATTTTAAAAATATAATAACATTAAAAACATTATAAAATATCCAACATAATATACTTAAGTGACTAAGTTTAGACCACAGCCCCCTTCCTGTTGTGCTATCGTTCAATAACCTTATTACCTGGGCGTACAAACTATCCCTAAAACGTGTTGTGCGCATTTGTATGCTCTGTAAATGTCTCCCCGATAGAAGATGGGAGAAGAGATTGTGTGCCGGATGATTAGAATCCTGTATAATACCTTGTGCCTTTTTAGTGCTGCGTTTCCAATAAATTTGTTGGAGCGAATCAAGGGGAACCCCGATGATTTTAGGTCCTGACCACTTTTGTCAGTAGATTAAGGTCCTGTGAAGTAGCCCTGCCAAACCACACTGCAATGTTACCTGTCAGTATACTCTCAATTGTACAGCGGTAGAATTTCTGCAAAATGTTAAGAGACATACCGTATTTCTTAAGACACTGCAAAACGTAAAGCCTCTGATGTGCCTTCTTAATGGCACAGCTGATATAGAAGGACCATGTGAAGGTGTCTGAAATGTGGATGCCTAAGAATCTAAAGGTGCTAACAATTTCAACTGGAGAGTTGTTAATATAGACAGGTGTATGTGTGGGTTTGTTCTTTCTAAAATCTATGATGACCTCCTTAGTTTTCTCCACATTGAGAGACAAATTATTTCTTTGGCACCACATGATCAATTTGCTTACCTCATCTCTGTAGGCAATTTCATTATTGCTGTCAATGAGTCCTTTCACAGTAGTATCATCTGCAAATTTCACAATACTATTAGTGGGATGTTTAGCAATACAATCCTAGGTATACCGACTGTATAATAGAGGACCGAGACAGCAGCCTTGAGGTGCTCCAGTGTTTAACACTATAGAGGCTGAGTATGTAGTGCCAACTCTAACTGTCTGGGGGCGGCCTGTTAGAAAGTCCTGTATCCAACTGCAAATGGAAAAATTTGCAGAGGCCCAGGTCTAACAGGTAACAGCTAATAGCTTAGATATTACAGTTTTTTACGATTGCTATGACACTTTTTTCAATACTTTTAACAACTTTCCTAAATTCTTAACACAGTTAGCACAACATCCGTCTGTGTAGGCTATACAATTAACACATTTCTTGTTGCTTTGACACAAAATGCATACAGTTAACACAAATGTAAAATGCTTGAACTTCTTTTACACACAAGCTCCACCAAGACCAAAACAATGGATCTTTACTGCCAAATTTCCAAATGCTTTCACACTGTATGTCAGATCAGACAACATCATGTTCTAAACCTAACTTATAGGCTAAAGTCAAAGTGAACAGCTGATCATATTGTAAATTGAAACACAAATATATTCCCTGCATTTTATATATGCATTTATTGAGAAACAGCTGATTGAAGTCATGGAAGGAAACACACTCAGGTGTTAAGGTTCTTTCAATCGCATGATCATATGGTAGTACAGTAAAAAATGACCTATTTGAACAATATACTGTAGATGAACACAGAAAATAAGAAAAATGCCTTCACGAGGGAGAGGAAGAGGAGTACCAGGACAATTCTGTCTCTGTCTCCTTTTTTTCACAAACCGTACTTTCTATAAAGCTACTCTGAAATGGGTCAGTCATTTTTTGTATTGAATCTCTGCAGCAAAAGAAAGAAAATGGTGGCCGGGTTGGCTCAGTGGGTAGAGCATGCACACATATACTTGGAGGTTTATGCCTTGACGCAGATATCCAGGGTTCAAATCCGACTTGTGACTATTTCCTGCATGTCTTCCCCCTTTCTCTCTCTGCCCTTTCTCAACTAGCTGTCCTGTCGAATAAAGGCAGAAAACCCCAAAAAATAATCTTTAAAAAAATTTGCTAAACCCAACAAAACAAAAATGTAGAGGCATCAACAGAAACTGCAGTGCAAATCTATGATCAATACAGTCACTTTTGTCTGTTGTATAAGGGCAGACCTGACACATAAAATAATGTAGTTTCTGTTATTCCATGGGATGTTAGTGTTTTTTATGACATTGTGCTATGATTGACTAAATGTTCCTGTTGGGAGAGAACATGTGTTAGTGTTTTGGAAGAATTATTTGATTTTGAGACATGATTACATTGTTTTGGTAAACACAGTGTATTAAATTATTGTATTTTGAAAATCGGTGTTGGAGTTTAGTTTACAAAGTGTGATTTTGAGCATGAAATTAACTGTTTTGCCAATCGTGTGTTGTAGGTGTGTTGGTGCGTTAAGAGTTTAGGAAAGTTGTTAAAAGTATTGACAAAAGTGTCATAGCGATTGTGAAAAACTGTAAACAGAACTATATAAAACTATTGGAACAAACCAAGCTTAACCTTCAAAGAGGTCTCTCATAGGCAGAATCAACACTATCAAAATGAACATTTTGCCTAAGTTTATTTACTTATTTCAATGTCTCCCGATGAATGTTCCCATGATTTAACTCCTTTTATATGGCAAAGAAAAAACCCTAGGGTCAAACTCCTCTCTCTACAGGCTCCATATTCAAGGGGAGGACTCAACTTACCAAATTTTAGGAATTATTATCTTGCGTCTCAGTACAGATCGATTTGGATCTGGCTGCATGCAGAGAACAGTGAGGTTAGATGGGTCCCAATAGAACAACATGAGATGAAATCTATTCCGTTAAAGGATATTCCATTCTTAGGCACAAAAAAATGTTTAGCCACACTCACAAACAATTCAATAATACTGAACACATTTGCTGCTTGGCAAGAATCTCACTCACTTCTCGACACAAATATTTATTTTCTTAGAAAGGCACCTTTATGAGGTAATCCCAACCTCTCACACCACATAGCTGACTCAGTGCTACGGGGGTGGAGGGAAAGAGGAGTCCAGACAGTTGCTGACTTGTATATTAACGATACATTTGCTAACTTCCAACAACTAAATGAAAAATTCAATCTTCTTCTTTAAATTTCTACAAATCAGAGACTGGGTTAAGGAGAAATCCAAAGAAACATTCCCATATATGCCACAAGAAACTCCTCTTGAAACCCACCTATGTAATAAATTATATGGTTCAACAAAAGGAATAATATCTTCTATATATGGTGTAATCAATGGAAAGTTACCGGTTTATGATAAAACATCTACAAAGGGGAAATGGGAAAAAGACCTTGGCTGTATTTATGAGGAGGCACAATGGCATCACCTACTGGAACAAGCACAGACTGTGCTAACCTCCACGAAACACAGACAAATTCAATTTAATATATTCCATAGGACATACTACACCCCTTGCAGGTTACATAAAATTGACAGCAACATTTCTTCCAAATGTCAGAGATGTAAAGTGACAGATGTTGATCTTATACACATGCTATGGAGTTGCCCAATGATAGAACAATTTTGGAAACGTGTCATTGAATTAACCTCAAGGATAATAGGAACTCAAATTGAACAGGACCCAAAACTTTGGATCCTGGGGGACACAAGCTCTATTAATGTGAACTACTACAAGAAATACTTTATCTTACTTGCGAGCACTGCAGTAAAAAAAATTTATTCTGATTAACTGGAAATCCGAAAATTTGCCATCAGTAAGACATTGGATTAATGAGTTTGTGTCTTACTGCACACCCGAAAATATATTATATAATGTGAGAGGGAAACATGAAGCCTTTAGAGAAACCTGGGGCCCCTTCACAGACATTCTGCCTTCTCTGGACTTGGCTGACCACGCTAGTATGAGCCCTCCTGGACCGCCTTAGAAATTAGCCCTCTGCATGTTTATCTGGTATGACTTCCTCATCGATCCATTTGTTGTAAGTAGTGTGTAGACTTATGTACAATAGATATGTATATACACAGACGGGTGTAGGTTGTTTTGTATTGATTTTATTTAATTAGTCTTTTTCCTTTCTCTTGTTTTCTTTTCTGATATTCAAAAATTGAAAATCATTATCATTGTACGGTGTATCTGTAAGGTTACACATTTGTGTGTATTTCCTTTTGTGAAATACAACCTTCAATGTATCAAATTGCAGATCCTTACTACACACTTTTAATATCTTGTAAGAACTTCTGTTAATAAAAACAAATCTTAATAAAAAAAAAATATTGTAGTACAAAATTGGTGATAGATGTTTCATTATGGTACTACATATAAATACATGTAAAAGTAAAAGTACTGCAGTAGTAGAGAGAATACTACAAACCAATGTGGTACGAGTATATATATAATGTATTTATATATATATATATATATATATATATATATATATATATATATATTTACTGTATTTACCCTTTATTTACAGTATCCAGGTAAGTTGATTCTCATTTTTTGATTCTCAAATTCTCATTTGCATCGACGACCTGATCACATTCACACAGTTCCACTTTCATACCTGGAAGCTGCCCAGTACAACCCCAGTCTAATCTGCTGGCCACTGAACAGTATATATACATATATAAAGTATATATAAATTATATATCTCAATCGTCAGTAACGAGTTGGCAGAATTGGACCTGCAATTCCAAGGGCCTGCATCCATACAGTGCAGTACTGTCAGTAAATATTCTTAAAGGTGGTACATGGGAGCATAGAAACAGTGTCTGATAAACAGTAGTATATTACAGTAAAGGTAGTACATGGGAGCATAAAAACAGTGTCTGATAAACAGTAGTATATTACAGTAAAGGTAGTAGATGGGACCATAGAAACAGTGTCTGATAAACAGTAGTACATCACAGTAAAGGTAGTACATGGGAGCATAGAAACAGTGTCTTATAAACAGTAATACATTACAGTAAAGAAGGATGATGAAATATTACATCCATAGATCATGTAGTCTAATTGGTTCATGCTCCACGCTAATTGGTGACAATGAATCTCGTTATCTGGAAACTTTCATGATCTAAACATGGAATATGGTTTGTATCCATACAACTATCAGATACAACAAAGATCAGAGGATGTTGAGGTGGATGAATACACAACATGGCCGCTGTTACAAAATTTTGGTCTGAAAAATCTGAAAGAATACGAGTTGTGCACGAAGGAATCTCCAGACAGCAGCCAGAATGCAGCAACTTCAGGTACAGCAAAGGAAGGACAGTCACTGTTTACTTCAGTCATTTGTTTACTGTGTTCATGGACTCAGGATGGGAGGAGGAGGCAGCATAATCTTAACCAGTGGTTTCGGTATTTGGCCGAACACCAAAAATCTGGATTCGGTGCATCCTTAATTAAAAATGTTTGTGCTATTCGTCTGCAGAGACAGCCCAGTTTTACAAAAATACCTTATTTCAAGCATTACAACACTTATTTAAGACGCACAAGATGAGTTGAGACACTTTCTAATGAAAAGTTACATACATACTTCTTGGGAAAGAAAAGGAGGAACTGAGATCATGATTACAAAGACATTTAATGCTCCGTCTCAGTTCTACAGTCAGTCAGTGTCTTTGTCATCACTGCTGCAGGTTCAACATTAGAACAAGTCAAACATTAAATCAACTCATTAAAAAAGAAAGGATGGCAGTTTGGGACAGAAAGATTTCCTATTGCTTCACGTTACTGCTCGCTGGTAAGACATGGACTTTATTCACGTTACGTTAATATCTTTAATGATGATTTTGACAGTTTCACATCAAACTTATGAAATCTTACACACGTCTCTGCTTCTGAAGTTGCAGCTCTGAAACGGTCTACAGAGACCGTGTTTTTTTTACAGTGTGTTCATGGGACAGACAGCTAGCAGATAGTGAGGAGATGTTTGCTGTATGTGACAAAAATGTTGTAGCCTAAAAAACGTGCATAGCACCTTTAAATTGAAGACATCTTTAATACCATTTAGAATTAAATTAAATACCAACTTCATAGCCATACTGGCAATAATATAAGGATATATGCAATATCAGAAAAGATTTTAGGCTATAAACATAATTATTGACCAAGTACTTGAACTTAACCCTTGTGTTGTCATCCATCATGCAACTTTGTGTTTTTCTGGATTGAAATTTCAACATTTAGTTCTTTTTCTACACTTTTCTCTACATTTTTGTTGATTTTATTCAAATTTATATATATATTTAGTAATTGTTTGGTGTATAAAATGTGAAATGTCTGAGTTTCTCAAAGGCCAAGGTGATGTCTTTAATGTCTGGTTTTCTGAAAAGGTTATCAAATTGGGAATCATCCGCGATACCCAGCCCTATTTTGATTAGTTTTCACATCAAAGTTCCTTTATTCCTAATTTCACCGTGTTGTTGTTCCAGGAGCTCTGGGTCAAAGAGTGAACTATCCAGATCCTGTTTGTGGTATAAAAGGATCAACCGTCACCCTACCCTGCTCCTTCACACCGCCGGAGTCTGTCGATGATGATCCAGGAGTTTTGATCGAGGTTGTCAGAGTCGCCTGGTGCACCGATGACTTCTGTCAGCTTACCGCTCTGTCTGTGTACGACAGCGAATCACAGAACAACGACCCTCGTTACAGATACCTGGGAGACAAGAAGGGAGACTGCACTTTACAGATCTCAGATCTACAGAAGGAAGACGACACAACTTTACGCTTTAGAGTGGAAACTAATGATCGCAGAACAACTTTCACTGGCCGACCAGGAGTGAGAGTCACAGTCGTAGGTAGGAGCATCCTATGATGATGTTATCGAAACACAACAATGGCAATAATATACATAACGTTTATTTTTTAAAATAAAAATTACAGGTACAGAAATGCATGATAAAGAGTAGGGCTGTTGGAAAGAAGATTTAATTAAAGGGGATCTATCATATAGCATTTTCAGGATTATACTTGCATTTTGTGTTTGTACTAGAACATTTTTCTCATACTGCCCGTGGCTGCTGCACCCTCTGTATTGGACGCTCTGTAGGAGCACCTGTCCCTTTAAGCCCTCCTCCCTTTAAGCCCAGTCTGCTCTGATTGGCCAGCGCACTTCCTGGAATCTCCAGAGCCTGTTTCACTGTAACGAAGTATATAGCAGAACTTTGTACTGTGAAATAATCTCCAATAAAGGCTTCTAGACCAAATACTACACAACCAGACATGTCCCAGCAGTAAAGTCACCAGAATTTGGCGAGAATTCAAATCATCCATAATCCATTTCACTTTTATGTAGAGCCCGACCGATAAAGGATTTTTAAGGCCGATATCGATACAAATATTTAGTGATTTAAAAATCCGATATTCCGATATATCGGCTGATATATATTTAAAAAAATAAAATCCATTTTTTTAATATTAATTTATCGGCTGTTATAAAAGCTGATACCGACAGTTTGGAAAATGCCTAATATCAGCCGATAATATCAGCCCGCCGATATATGGGTCGGGCTCTATTTTTATGTTGCAAACAGCTGCTCGAAATGGCAGACAGCGCCCAGCGTTAGAACAAAGCCGTGAATCAGAGAAATAAAACGTCTTTTCCCCGATTAATCAATAGAAGTGTGATTGTAGCAAGTATCTCACTATCACTAATGTTATACACATTCATATATACATGAAACAAATGATATATCCAGGTACCAAAAAAGTCTTAAAGTCAGAAGTTAGGATGGAAGTGCAAAGAGTAGTTGCTATGGAGATGATACACCGTCTCGTCTCATTGGTGGGAACTGGTGGCTTGGCAGTCAACCAAATTGTCAAAAAAATAACGTGGATGGTTCCACACAATGCTCTTCACAAGTTAAACAAATGATCAGTTCACTACTTTCATTGAATTTGGGTGTTTTAGTCAATTTTATAGCATTTTGAAAAAATAATTGAGAAAAGAACTTTGAAGAAAGTGACAAAAGTGTAAAAAAAGGGCCATAAAAAAATGCAATACAACATTTTTAATTTTGACACAGAAAAACAAAAAGTTGCATGTTCGATGTTAAGCCTCATGTTGTCTCCGGGTCAAATTTGACCCGTTTTCAATGTTTTTTTCATATCCGAAAAAAAAGTAAGTGGAAATAAGGGTAAAAAATGTTGGGAAAAGCGACAAAATGTTGGAAAAAGTGTCTAAAACGTCGGAAAAAGTGTCTAAAACGTCGAAAATACGGCAAAAAAAAGAGACAAAGACATGTTATTGACAAATAGTGACTAAAAACGTCATTAAAAAAACATTTGTAAAGAGCAACATAAATGTTGAGATAAATAACGTTTTTAAAAAGGTTTTTAAATGTGACCGAGCCCAACCCAGACCGGAACATAATTTCTAAATATCTGTCCAAACCAGGCCCGGCTCGTTGGGTCCCGTTGGGTCCCGTTGGGTCCCGCAGGGTCCCGTAGGGCTTGGGTCGTGTATCCATCCCCTACTGAGAGACTTTCACAGTTCACGTTGCTTACAACTATGCACTGAATGTAATAAACAAGTAATATTTCCTTTAGATGCTGCTCTGATGGAGATAAGAAGCTCCAGAGATGACGGAGAGTTTAAAAGAGGAGAAGAAGTCACACTGAGCTGCACCACAATCTGCTCTATCCACCAACTGGAGGTCAGCTGGTTCAGAGATGGCTCCGCCCTCTCAGAGTCTGGCCCCGCCCTCCATCTCAGCTATCTGACTGCAAAGGATTCTGGGAACTACACCTGTGGTTTGAAGAAGAACAAGCGCACCCTCTCAGCGCCGTACAGCCTGCACGTGGAGAATGACAAGGTAGTAGCAGCAGAAGAAGAGGAAGGTTTGTTTTAAACAGTTTTCTGTGTTTGCTGATAACAATTTAATTTAAACTCAAATGGAGTTGTGATGCAGAGAAATCTTCCCTTGTTGTTAACCATCAAGTTTGCAGGAAGGGATGTAATGTAGCTTCTATGTGGAGTAAGTACTGCGCCGGACTCTGTTTAAAAAAAATAGCTTTAAGGACCAAAAGCTTGTCACTGGGGTGGTGCCCTCAAAGGTACATTGTTGTACCTTGAGTCAGAGGAGTAAATTCGTACCCTACTTGTTTGTACCTTGTAAAGGGACAATATTGTACCCTTAAGGACCAATGATGTACCTTAAACAAAAAGGTACAACAAAGTACCTCTGGAAAAGGTAAAAAATGTTGTCCCATTAAGGTACCGTGTTGTGGTTTTGGACATTTCTGTTGCCTGTTGTTATTTTGTAGGTTTCCTGTTCTGTATATTGTTCTCTGTTGTGTATATTTCTGTTCCTTATTCCCCTGTTCATTGTGTTTCTCTTTATCCTCTTTTAGCTGTGTCTTCTTGTTTGTATTGTGTATTCCAGTTTTGTTTCCCGTTTTATTGTGTAATTCTGGTTTTCGGTCTTGTCTCTTCTAGTTCTACTTCCTGTGTTTTCCCGCCTTGTCTGATTGTCCTGCCCCGCCCTGATGTGTTTCACCAGCTGTATCACCTGTCCCTCGTTTGTTCATCACCTCACGTATTTAACCTCTGTGTTCCCTTTGTCTCGTGTCAGATCATTTTGTGTTTGTTCCTGCTTCTGTTTTGCCCGTCAGCTTGTGCATGTTATCGCCTGTTGCCGTTGCTTTTGGTTTCTCTCTGTGTGACTTTGAGTTTTTCTAGTCTATGTACTCTCGTTTTTTTGTTATATTAAATCTTGAATTCATCATAATTGTACCTTCACGAAAACATTTCTGTAATTTGAAGGGAACATTTGTTGAGTTTGTACCTCTTTTTCTGACCGTGCACATAGCTTGTAAAGAAGTAACGGCAGTAACAGGCAAACCAGCTTTAAAATGAGAACTGTTCAGTGCTGATGTAAAGAGTAACTGATATAAATATAAATCTGATGTTTAATGTCTCCAGTCCAACAGTCCTGTCTGATCTGTTTCACAAGAACTAAATCATCTGACCTACTGCTGGCTGTTCGTCTGCTTCTCTTCACTCTGCACACTGTTCTCATCGTCATAGTAACGGCCATCATCATCAAAAGGTCACTTTCTGCTGAGTCATGTTCGTGTATTTATCAGTCTGCTGAGTCATGTTCCTGTATTTATCAGTCTGCTGAGTCATGTTCCTGTATTCATCAGTGAGACCCGAAAAACGTCCCTTTAGTTTGTTTGTTCCATCATCATTCTGACCTATATTGATGTTTTTAAAGATGTTTTTGTTACACACACTCACACACAAGCCCGGTGAAAATCCGCGTAGGGAGGTTGGTCAGGGTGGAGGACGGGTCAAACAACACGGGACTTTCACCCGGGCGAGCGGGGATCGGGTCCCGCGCGTGTTGCTTTGTTTGGCGTTTTGTCCCACGTGTTACTGTGGCGCGTCTCCCGGCATTTAAGGCGCCCTTTCCCCGTAAGGTTTTCCGTAAACCCAACCTCCGCCATCCCGTTTTTGTGGCGCCTCCCCAGCGGGCCGCCTCCCGGCTTATGGAGCATCCTTTTCGGCCACCTTTCGGTGTCCTTTCCTCGAGAAAATCACGTGACATTTACACGTAAAAAACGAGACAAACGTCTCTGTGAACATGAAAAAAAATAACGTGACATTTACACGTAAAAAACGAGAAAAACGTCTCTGTGAACATGTATCAATAGTTTAAGAATAACGTTGACATTTACACAAACTGCCGTGAGACCGGGTTTTACACACACACACACACACACACACACACACAGTGAGCTAACCAGGTGCCCTATATTGATGTTTCTAGTGATGGCGCCCTCTAGTGGCCGTAGTAGTTCTGACGGGAGCAGAGCAGGAAGTAAGGTGACGAAGTAGGAGACCTTGTTTACACAAAGAGGAAATGAAATATTTGCGTCATGCCATTTGCGTGATTTTGATCGCGGGATCATATTTCGATAATTTTGTGTTTATTCGTGCTACTCACAGTGTAGAGCAGTACGCACAAACAATGTTTCTTTCTGTCATCAATATGGACTATATATATAATTTCACAGCATTAACCATGTGTTTAAAGGTCCCAAGACATGGGATGGTGCTCTTTGGATGCTTTTATATAGACCTTAGTGGTCCCCTAATACTGTATCTGAAGTATCTTTTATATAGACCTTAGTGGTCCCCTAATACTGTATCTGAAGTCTCTTTTATATAGACCTTAGTGGTCCCCTAATACTGTATCTGTAGTCTCTTTTATATAGACCTTAGTGGTCCCCTAATACTGTATCTGAAGTCTCTTTTATATAGGCCTTAGTGGTCCCCTAATACTGTATCTGAAGTCTCTTTTATATAGACCTTAGTGGTCCCCTAATACTGTATCTGTAGTCTCTTTTATATAGACCTTAGTGGTCCCCTAATACTGTATCTGAAGTCTCTTTCCCGAAATTCAGCCTTGGTGCAGAATTACAGCCACTAGAGCCAGTCCCACAATGAGTTTTCCTTAGGATGTGCCATTTCTATGTCTGTAGCTATTGAGGAGGAGAGAGAGGGGGGGGGGGGGCAAGGTGGAGGGTGGGGTGTGGTCTTGACCAACTGCCACTTTGCTCGTTTGAAAGCCATGATGTCTCTCTCTCTCTCATGGGTGGACCAACTTCTCTGGGCAGGCAAAGCAGAGAAAGAGGAGGTAACCTTGCTCCTTATGACCTCATAAGGAGAAGATTCCTGATTGGCTCGGTTTACACCTATCACCATTTCTAGCCACTTGGGGACCATAGGCAGGCTGGAGGAACTTATTAATGTTAAAAAAAAAACTCATAAAGTGACATTTTCATACCATGGGATTTTTAATGCTCCACACATCTGGAACAACCTCCCAGAAAACTCTCAGCTCTTTTAAATCAAGGCTGAAGAACTTTCTATTTGATATTGCCTTCTTTAAATAATTGTTAATTTGTTATACTGCACTGTAAGTTTTATTCTCGTATTTTATCCATTTTTTAAATTATTTTGTAATCGTGTTTAAGTGCTCTGTCTGTCTTTACAGGACGTGCGTTCGCAAGAAAGCAAACATGACTGTGCAGGTGAGTCACTGAACATCCTGTTGTGTTATTTTTAAACACTTTATATTTAATATTTAACCTTCATATCTTTACGGAGGGTCTCTGAGAGTTCAGCGCTGCCTTTCATAACTTCCTGTTACAACCTCTCATGAGGAAATAAAGTTCCTCAAAAACAGGAACATTTTAAGCAAAGGATATAAACAGCAATGTCACAATTTCCTTTGTTTTTATTATCGTTGTTACTTACTTACTTCAGCTCTTTTGAAACATGGAGAAATGAACTCTCTCCATCAACACCTCCCTGATTAGGACAGATATTAGATTAAATATCTCAGAGGTTTTAGTCAAGTTGTCTTTATTTATAGCACATTATTAAAACAGAAGTTGACCCAAAGGGAAGATAATTAGTTTCTCTCACTATCACTCTAGAGGTTGAACAGACCTGTGTGTGTGTGTGTGTGTGTGTGTGTGTGTGTGTGTGTGTGTGTGTGTGTGTGTGTGTGTGTGTGTGTGTGTGTGTGTGTGTGTGTGTCCTCTCAGGTCATCTGATAAACATCTGCTTTCTGTCCCCAGGGTCAGGACTAAACAGGGAGAAGCAGCATTCAGTTTTTATGCTCCACACATCTGGAACAACAGCTCCGCCGCAACTCTCACTTCTTTTAAATCAATGCTGAAGAACTTAATATTTGATGCTGCTTGCTTTAAATAATTGTTAATTTCTTATACTGCAGTGTAACTTTTATTCTCGTGTTTTATCTTTTTAATTTTGTAATCATGTTTAACTGCTCTTTAATGTTTGATGTAAAGCACTATGAATTGCCCTGTTACTGAAAACTAAGCTGCCTCTGAGTATGAGAGACGCTCTATGTCAAACCATGTTTGACATAAACTTATACTCTTAAAGTGATCTAAAAGAAATCATTTCAGACATTTACTATTATGATCATAACCCTAAATACTTTGGTGAACTAATTTCAAGCACTGAAACAATTCGTACCACACCCACACACAAATAAAGACACGCACACACACAAATATATACAAACAGATTTCAGAGGCTGAATGGGTTGAGTGCAGAATATATTGTATAGTACAATGGGTCTCCTATTAAACATGTTAATAGTGGGAATGCTGATTCAGCAGCATTCCCACTATTGTTATTCGGTTCTTTATTTTTGTTTTATATTCCATACATGTTTTGACTCTCTTCTGCATACTTTCAGCTATTAAAGTGGTGATAGAATGGTATATACAGTATTTCACGCTGTTCCTTAAGGCTGTTAACCCTGTTAAAATGGGACTGGACTGAAACGAGAGCTTTTCTGCCTTATATGGTCTGCTCATTAATATTTACACACACACACACACACACACACACACACACACACACACACACTTTTCATAGTCACTTCCTGTGTTCCATACACCACTCAACTACAGGAGGTACCATAGCATTGTTCAATCCAAAGCGGAAACAAAAGGTGAAAATCCTCAGTGCAGTCCTACAGATGGATTAGACTCAAAATGAACAGTCAGAAATCCTCAGATCTTGGTTTGTGAACATACCTTCTGTCATGGTTTTGACGCAAAAAAACCCGCAAGGTCTTAGAGGTGTGAAAAGAATTATAAAAATTATAAAGGAGCTGCAGGGTTTTATGTTGTAACTTTCGTTCTCAAGGTCGGAGAGACTTTGATTTAAGTTACAGTTGAACCATTGAGTCTTGTCTGTAGGATGACAAGAACTAGTTAGGAAATCGCTTTTAAGGCATTTGTGGGCGTGGCTTAGGGCTTTTAATGTTGTAACTTTCTTCTTGAAGGTCGTAGAGGTTTGAGATAAAGTTACAGTTGAACTATTGAATTTACTGCATCCAGCCGAGCCAGTCCCCTGTTTCTATGATGACCGGAAGTGGGCGAAAAGTCACTTCCTGATTGTTTTTTCTGACATTTCTTCATGAAGAACAATCCTAGGAGTGTAGTTCCGGTTTTTTTCCATCTTCATTTATCTGGATAGGTAAGAATAAATACTAGATACCAACAGTTAAGTTAAGAATTACTGGGGTTGGGAAATCAACTTCTTCATGTATTAAACTATCGTATTTCCTCAAATAAAAGCCGGGGCCTTTATTTACCTGAACTGCAGAAGGGACCAGGCTTGCATTTGAAGCAGGCTTTTATTAGAGGCAGGCCTGTATTTCTAATTCCATCTGTTTGATAATTATAATTATTTAAATAAACGGTTTTAAATGAAAAACCATAGTGTTCACATTTGCAAAAATATCACCATATACATCAACAGCCAGAAGGGCGACAAAGCAATTTGGGTCAGAATTAATCAAACGCCACCATTGTGGTCAGTTTGAACCCTGTAAATGTACCGGGTATTTATTTCAAATATAGGTACTTTTGATACGGTTGATACGGTAGACCATGACATATTGCTTGACCGATTGGAAAACTGGGTTGGTCTTGCTGGCTCAGTACTAAAGTGGTTTGAATCCTATTTAAAGAATAGGGACTACTTTGTGTCTATAGGTAATTATACATCTGAGCATACAAATATGATGTGGGGAGTTCCCCAAGGCTCAGTTCTGGGGCCTCTTCTGTTCAACATCTACATGCTTCCACTGGCTCAGATTATGGAAAACAACAAAATAAGTTACTATAGTTATGCAGATGACACACAAATTTACATAACCTTATCGCCAGGGAACTATAGCCCAATACAACAATTAAATATGTGCATTGAAAATATTAATGATTGGATGTGCCAGAACTTTCTTAAATTAAATGAAGAAAAAACGGAGGTGGTTGTTTTTGGAGCAAAAGAGGAACGATTAAAGGTCAGCGCTCAGCTTCAAACGACAATGTTAAAAACAACAGACAAAGCCAGAAATCTTGGTGTAGTCATGGACTCAGACCTAAATTTTAAAAGCCACATTAAGACAATTACAAAATCAGCCTATTATCAACTTAAAAATATATATCAAGGGTTAAAGGGCTTATGTCTCAGCAGGATTTGGAAAAACTTGTCCATGCTTTTATCTTCAGTAGACTTGACTACTGTAACGGTGTCTTTACAGGTCTCCCTAAAAAAAAATCAATCAGACAGCTGCAGCTGATTCAGAACGCTGCTGCTCGAGTCCTCACTAAAACCAAGAAAGTGGATCACATCTCTCCAGTACTGAAGTCTCTACACTGGCTTCCAGTGCCTCAAAGAATTTATTTAATGGTTAATGGTTTATAAATCACTAAACGGTTTAGGGCCAAAATACATTTCTGATCCGATACATTATGACCCACCCAGACCTCTCAGGTCGTCTGGGACAGGTCTACTTGTCCCCAGGGTCAGAACTAAACAGGGGGAAGCAGCGTTCAGTTTTTATGCTCCATATATTTGGAACAAACTCCCAGAAACCTGTAGGTCCGCTGCAACTCTCAGTTCTTTTAAATCTAAGCTAAAGACCTATCTTTTTGATGTTGCTTTTCTTTAAATAATCTATTTTATTAACTTTAATTTCTTATACTGCACTGTAACTTTTATTCTTATACTGCACTATCAATTTTATTCTTGTCTTTTAATGTTTTTAATTTGTTTATTATTGTTTTTTAATTGTTTTCTAACTGCTCTTTAATGTTTTATGTAAAGCACTTTGAATTGTTGCTGAAATGTGCTACACAAATAAAGCTGCCTTGCCTTACTACAGTATTATTGGTAGATTACAATAAGAACATACAGTAGTTACACCAGTATCTGAGTAACGTTACAGACGGTAGCTAGCTACCGGTAGCTTTGTTTCTAGCTCCAGGTTAACGTGTTTCCTCCCACCTCCAGCTAGCTAGCCGTGCTCTGCTCTTGTCGGCTAATCTTGTCGGCTCATCCTTCGGTTTCTTCCGGTATCCGATTCTACTGGGCTCAATGTCAAAACGTCCCGCAGCTTTTTCACCTGAGTTTTCCTCCGCATACTTTAAAACTCTTTTCGTTTTGTTGTTGAAAAGTCTGTCACTAGCACCAGAGTCTTTCTCTGCTAGCACTAAATGAGCCCCGTGTTACATCCAATGTAGCTACTGCCATCTGCTGGCACCTGTACGTTACTGCACACTACACTTGGCTGAGTTACACATACAGCCACATTGGACAATAATCCAGAAAAAAGCATGAATATATTGTTGAATCTGTTCAATTAAATTGGTAGAAATGTACAATGAACTTGAATTTTATTTTGACTTAATATAATATGTAAGGCATTTAGGAGATTATCCACACTATTTTTTCCCCGGCCTTAATTTGAGGCCGGCCTTTATTTGTCCGTGTTGACCACGCCCCCGGCCACTATCAGAGGCCCGGCTTTTAATTGACTCCCGGTTTTTATTTGAGGAAATATGGTAGTTATGTTTAGGCAAGAAAAACAAATGGTTAAGGTCAGATGTAACAGGGTCAACACTAGAGAGAGCAGAATGAGAGAAATGGTAGAATGAGGGAGACAGGGCTAAGGAGAGGGGCCTGGTCGGGCTAGAACTCCCTGCCGGATCGGGCTGTAGGCCCTGCCTCCCTCTACTCCCTTACTTTCGTGAGGGAAGAAAGGAGAGGAGATTGAATTGATTAAGAGAGTAGGAAGGGGGATAAAAGGATAGCATGTGTAGTCAGTTCCTCCCAGTCAAGTCTCTCCATGTGTCTCCGTCATTGCCCACGTGCGCGTTGAAGTCCCCCAGCAGAACTATGGAGTCCCCCACTGGAGCCCCATACAGGACTCCAGTCAAGGTCTCCAAGAAGGTTGTTTGTGCAAATGCACAAACAGTCTGAGTTTTCCCCCAACACAACCTTCAGGTATAGAGGCGACCCCAGCGGTTCCTCCTACAGGTGGCGTGCCCATGGGATGGAGAAGGAGGAACCACCTTGCTTCTCCAGGCTGTGCCCAGCCGGGGTCCGTGGCAAACCTGGCCACCAGGCGCTCGCTGACTAGCCCTGCATCTGGGCCTGGCTCCAGAAGGGGGCCCCGAACCATAAACTCTGTCAGGGATCGATTCTGTCTGTGTACAACAGCGAATCAAACAACGACCCTTGTTACAGATATCTGGGAGACAAGTAGGGAGACTGCACTTTACAGATATCAGATTTACAGAACAAAGACGACACAACTTTTCATGATCCCAGATCATCTTTTACTGGCCAACCGCGAGTGAGAATCACAGCCGTAGGTAAAAGCATCCTATGATAATGCTTTCAAACACAACAATGGCAATAATATAAATAACGTATCATGTTATCATACTTAACAGAGTTAAGTTTACTTTTTTTTGTTTTGTTACAATCAAGTCACATCTAAAAGGAGTTTGGGGGGAAAAGCAAAAATGTGATTTACAGAAAAAAATTAAAAAAAAAAAAAAAAAAAAAAAAGACAAAATCAAAACATTAAAACTAAACTACTGAAAAAAACAGTAAAAGTTACAACCGGTATAGAAAAGCCTGATACAGAGACAGATCAACAAGAAGTTGTTGTTTATAGTAAAACATTTTAATGCACTTTGGGCTAAAGGTTTGATAAGACAACAAAAAGCAACAAATTTGCTCACTGGAGAGTCTGGATCAAGCTAAGGTTTTTGTTTAACGTTATTAGGTCGGCGCTGGTTCCTGCAGAGGGATAAATCCACGATTTAATGGCTATTTTCTTTGTTTTCTACTAAACAGCAATCTATTTTTCATTAGCCAGCAGCCATCTTTGATAAGGGCAAATGACCAAGACTTTGACTGACAGCTTTGTTGACCAATCAAAAGAAGGGCCCTATTTTAACGATCTGAGCACACGGCCTGAAGCACATGGCGCAGGTGCGTTTAGGGCGTGTACGAATCGACTTTTGCTAGTTTAATGGCGCATGGTCCTAAAGGGTTGTACTTCGTGTCTTCATTAATCAGGTGTGTTTTGGGCGTAACATGCAATCAACCAATCAGAGATCATCTCCCATTCCCTTTAAAAGCCAGGCGTGTTTGGACCTTGGAGCATTGCTGTTATGATGGAGGATTTGCACCGTAATATTTTTATTTGTAATCTTCTGCATGTGTGTGTGTGTGCTGCTGTGTGTCCCTGTGTGTGTAACAAGCATAGTGTGTGCGTGCTGTGCACGAGCCTAGCAGCATTTTACTAATGCTCTGTTAAAATAACAATGAAATGCTGCGTTATTGACTTTAGACCAGGTTTTTGTTGGTCAATGGTGCGATCACTTCCCGCTGCCTCAAGATAGTAATACTCCCAGAATGCACCTGAACACACCTCCCTGTAAGACCAGCACGCCCAGAATGCACCTGAACACACCTCCCTGTAAGACCAGCACACCCAGAATGCCCCTGAACACACCTCCCTGTAAGACCAGCACGCCCAGAATGCCCCTGAACACACCTCCCTGTAAGACCAGCACACCCAGAATGCCCCTGAACACACCTCCCTGTAAGACCAGCACGCCCATGGGCCACAGATGGGTGATTGGGCGCAGGTGCATTTGCTTTTAAACGACGTGGGTGCTGGACGCTCTTAAAATATCAAAGACACTTGCGTCAGGCTTGTGGTCTCCTGCGTGAAAGTCCTGTGTTGTTTGACCCCTCTACCACCCCAACCAACTTCCATACACAGATTTTCGGCATTTCATGCTACTCGCTGTCGAAGTCGTGCTGTGATCACGAAAGATGCTTCCCGTTGAAATACATTAGATCAAATAACGTGCTGGCCACCGCGAATAAAACAAGATAAACGTGTCTGTGTATACGACTCAATAGATTAAATAACATGACCATTTCCCAAACTGCCGTGAGACTATGTTGTATGCACCTTTGTTCAGAGTACTTATCTGACACCTTTTACACACATTCTAGGATTGTGAGATTATTATACAGCAATTTAAGAGTTTTATGACAGTTTAGTTTGATAACTTTCAGTTGATTTTAAACCAGTAAAAGGAAAATTTAAGAGACCTTGAGTAAGAGTCAGAGACATATGGACACATCAACAAAACATGAGGAGCCAAGAAGTATTTTACAACTAGAAATGTCATGTTTTCTGATGTAGAGGAGGTTTTAAAAAAAATGAGGAAACAAAGGCTGTACTGATCAGCAGCTTATCTCTTATCTCTGCTCTGTGGATGAACATAAAGGCCACGACATAGTCTCAGCTGCAGCAGAAAGGACTGAGAGGCAGAAAAAGCTCAAGGGGAGTCGACAAAACATCCAGCAGAGAATCTAGGACAGAGAGAAAGATGTGAAGCTGCTTCAACAGCTTTAGCCATTTAGCCAAAATGTCCTAAAGCCTACCACACAGTTTTATTTTACTGTATTTTTGTTGTGATGTAGTTTCGGATCTCTACTTTCATGTACTTTGGAGTCTTTTATAAAAACTAATTGCATTTAAAAAAAAAATTTAAAAGTTTCAAAACCAGACTGAACGTTGACATATACCCTTCTGTAATTATTCTTTTAATATGAGTCTAAATAACTCATAATTTCTGCTCAAGAATTAGGTATAATTTCCTTTAAATTAGGTTTATTGAACATGAAGTCCAAAAATGTTGTAAATGTAAAACTGGTAATAAGTTTGTCATGTTCAGCCCCGCTCCGCTCTTATTTTATGTTGTTTGTTTTCTGGACTTCCTGTTTTGTTTTGAAATGCACTGTTTGTATACATTCCTGGTCACTTGTCTTCCCGTCTTTGTCTACTCGTTTCCCAATCTGTGTTCTTCTATTGACTTGTGTTCTTGTGAAATTGTCCCATTTTTGGGCTGTCTATGTACTGGAAATCCAACCATGATTGAATGCCGAAATGAATGTTGGGATACAGGTGCTGCGAAGTTCATACAAGTTAAAAAACATCATCTCGTGTTGCCAAAGTACTGTCCCAATATACAAGTTCCCATTTCGCCAAGAACAGTTAAAATTCCCAGATGTATTCTTGACACGCCCATTTACCAAGGATACATTGGTTGGTAACTTGTATGAACTTCGCAGCACCTGTATCCCAACATTCATTTCGGCATTCAATGATGGTTGGATTTCCAGTACATAGACACCCCAAAAACGGGACAATTTTAACAATTTTCGCCATCTTATTCATCAATAAATTCACTTCTGACAACATTTTAGGCCAGAAATGAACGGTTTAGATTTCGAGTATAGGCAGTCTTGCGAAAATCTTTGCCGAATTGACAATTTGCTCCAAAGTTTTCGGAGCTCCATAAATTGACGAGGCCGCCAGCTTGCGCCTGCCGGGGCCACTAGCTCGGGGCTCCGACAGTCACACTCTGAGACCCCACTGTAGGACCCCGGAGGTCTTTTAGACCGGTCCCGTAAACAAGAATAAGTAAATAAGCTTTTATTTCGCCGTTGACGGATCGTTTGTTTAAATATCACAACACATGTCCATCATGAGATTAACGGGAACCTGTGTTAATTGTCTTTTTGGTGTCAAACACACACAAATTATATTTTGTATTTAGTTCATATTTTTGGTGTATTTGTTTTCTGATTCATTAGAAGTTAAGTTTCAGTTTGTATGATAAATGAACAGTTGTACATAAAGTGTTGTGATGTAGACTAAAGGGGAGACACAAACCTTTATAATTTGAATTTCTAATTTCCATCTCCCTGGGCATATACAGTGCACTACAATAATATAGAAATGATAATTCCACATAATACTAATATGAACACATAAGACACCAGTGCATATGCCTATTGTTTTTTTAATTTATACACTAATAATAGTAGGGATCGCGTTCCACTCTTTTGAATAAGTAAAGGGTGTTTGAGCTAAACCATAAACAATAAAATTAAAGCTCAATTAGTTTTATTTTTCAATATTATTGCAATAGTTGTCGCATTATGAGGTTTTCTTGTCCGGAGATTATTTTAATACAAAGTGGTTATATTGTTGCTGTTTTTATATCTAGCTGGTATTTTGGAGCCCTGCAGGTAGCCTCTGTGCTGGGAGTGTTGAGCAATAACAGGAAGAAGGCATCGTCTCAAACTGTTAACAGCGTTTTCTGTGCTTGTGAACTTGCAAGTTTATTCTTCCAAGAACAACCAGCAAGAACGTTCTCCCCAAGAACACAAGTCCGTACTTTACATTCTTGGTATTGAGAAACGCCATGCTACAACTTTATTGTCAGCCAAAGGCTTAAATTCTTTGTACATCCCTGGGTAGCTCGTTTAAAAATGACGTACACATACATCCAAACAGTGAATGACCTACACATACATCCAAATGAGGACATACACATGCATCCAAAAACATCCAAACATACATGGGATTAATAACACCAACAGACATACATGAGACATTACCACAAATGACAAACTCCAAAATGAGGAAACAGAGAAAACCTATATATCCTGACTACGATTTTTGATTTTGCACCTCTGCCTGTTTGTTCGTTGAACAATAAAGGAACCTTTTACTACTGCTCTAAGGTGTGAATTTGAGTCCGCCAAAATCTTTCCCTCTCATACTAATGGTAGTAAGGGCATAGCAACACATCCAGTATCTCTCTCAAAGTGCTCCTCTTCCAGGAATGAACAAAACTTGATAACCCCCCATCCTCTTTCTGCTCTCAAACACAGCCAGCTCCACTCGGTGCTCATATTTCCTTGTTCCCTCCCCTCCAGAGCTACAGTTTGCCATGTGCCATCCTCTGATGGCTACTTCCAGCAGGATAATGCACCATGTCACAAAGCTCAAATCATTTCAAATTGGTTTCTTGAACATGACAATGAGTTCACTGTACTAAAATGGCCCCCACAGTCACCAGATCTCAACCCAATAGAAAATCTACTAAGACAACCACTAAGCCTGGTGTATCTATACAATGATCAACTACGTGCAAAAATGTACAGGGTATCCCAACTTACCTAAGGCCCTCAACCTCACCCAACTCTACAGTTTAAACAAGCAGCCACAGCTTAAATAACAGGAAGACTGGCAACCAGCCAGCAGAGAAGAGCAAGAGAGCTCCTGTGTCTCAGAAGTCCTTTTATTGACTGCCACCTTGAATGCTGATTGGTCAACTCCAACACACAGGTGGAAAGCAATCATCTCAATCACCTGGAGAGAAAACAGTGAGCAAGGGAAAGAACAACAAGAGAGAGAGCCACTTGCAGACAGGCACTTTGTCTGGCATGTAACACTGCGTTCCTTATCGCGTACTCTAGTACAAACTGCAGCTGCTCTTACAAAGTACTTACTGTTGTCTGCAGTACAGTCTACAGACAGTCGGGACATAAAACTCTGTGATAACATTACAACTTGAACTTTGAGCCTCTTGTTCAGACATGCTGCACAGAGGATTGTGGGTCAGAAAAGCACGCTGGCTTACATACCGCAAAACCCGACCGGAAGCATTAGAACATAGATTTGGCATAGTGCTTTTGACATGCTATGTATTGGGACAAACTAAATCTTTCCCTGTCATACTAATGGTAGTATGGGCATTGCAACACACCCAAGCACTCCTCTTCCAGGAATGAACAAAGCTTGATAATCCCTCCCCATCCTCTTTCTGCTCTCAAACACAGCAAGCTCCACCTGTGCTCATATTTCCTTGTTCCCTCCCCTCCAGAGCTACAGTTTGCAGAGGGGTGTACCCAACATGCTGGGGGAGGTACAACAGCGTATCACTGCTGTGTTTAGATCAGAGCTCAGACTAGTTTCACTTCTCAGGAAGTGAGACTCAGACAGTCGTTGTTACTGACCGAGAGGTGAAATGGCGCAGAAAAGAATTAAGCTGGACCGGGAAACCTTCTCTTGTTCCATCTGTCTGGATCTACTGAAGGATCCGGTGACTATTCCCTGTGGACACAACTACTGCATGAACTGTATTAAAAGCCACTGGGATGTAGAGGATCGTAAGGACAGCTACAGCTGCCCTGAGTGCAGGAAGACGTTCACACAGAGGCCTGTCCTGCTGAAAAGCACCATGTTATCAGATTTAGTGGAGGAGCTGAAGAAGACTGGACTCCAAGCTGCTCCTGCTGATCACTGCTCTGCTGGAGCTGAAGATGTGGCCTGTGATGTCTGCACTGGGAGAAAACTCAAAGCACACAAGTTCTGTCATCAATGTCTGGCTTCTTTCTGTGAGAAACACCTTCAGCCTCATTATGAATCAGAGACATTCAAGAAACACAAGCTGGTGGAGCCGTCCAAGAAGCTCCAGGAGAACGTCTGCTCTCGTCATGATGAGGTGATGAAGATGTTCTGTCGTACTCATCAGCAGCTTATCTGTTATCTCTGCTCTGTGGAGGAACATAAAGGCCACGACATAGTGTCAGTTGCAGCAGAAAAGACTGAGAGGCAGAAAAAGCTCAAGGGGAGTCGATTAAACATCCAGCAGAGAATCCAGGACAGAGAGAAAGATGTGAAGCTGCTTCAACAGCAGGCGGAGGCCATCCATCGCGCTGCTTATAAAGCAGTGAAGGACAGCGAGAAGATCTTCACTGAGCTGATCCGTCTCCTGGAGAAAAGAAGCTCTGATGTGAAGCAGCAGGTCAGATCCCAGCAGAAAAGAGAAGAGAGTCGAGTCAGAGAGCTTCAGGAGAAGCTGGAGCAGGAGATCACTGACCTGAAGAGGAAAGACGCTGAGCTGAAGAAGCTCTCACACACAGAGGATCACAACCAGTTTCTACACAACTACCCCTCACTGTCACCACGCAGCCAATCAGCATCCAGCATCCATATCCGTCCTCTGAGCTGCTTTGAGGACGTGACAGCAGCCGTGTCAGAAGTCAGAGATAAACTACAGGACGTCCTGAGAGAGAAGAGGACAAACGTCTCACTGACAGGGACTGAAGTGGATGTTTTACTGCCACAATCAGAGCCCAAGACCAGAGCTGGATTCTTAAAATATTCACGTGAAATCACACTGGATCCAAACACAGCATACACACATCTGTTATTATCTGAGGGGAACAGGAAAGCAACATTAATGAGACAACAACAGTCTTATTCTAGTCACCCAGACAGATTCACTAACAAGTCTCAGGTCCTGAGTAGAGAGAGTCTGACTGGATGTTGTTACTGGGAGGTGAAGAGGAGAGAAGGAGTTTCTGTAGCAGTCGCATACAAGAATATCATCAGAACAGGTGGGTCAGATGAATGTGGATTTGGACGAAATGACAAATCTTGGGCGTTAGATTGTATTGACAACAAATATACATTTTCTTACAACAAAGTCCAAACTCCCGTCTCAGGTCCTGGGTCCTCCAGAGTAGGAGTGTACCTGGATCACAGTGCAGGTATTCTGTCCTTCTACAGAGTCTCTGAAACCATGACTCTCCTCCACAGAGTCCAGACCACATTCACTCAGCCCCTCTATGCTGGACTAAGGGTTTATTGGTCTTCTGGAGGCACTGCTGAGTTGTGTAAACTGAAATAGACAGAAGTAATTTAAGGGTTAAATTTTAACTTTCAAATTTATGTTTTAACTCTTTGACTTATTTAGTTTCCATGTTTGTTGCTGAGAGCTGATTGGTGTGACATTCTATTTTGTCGACGTTTTTCTTGTCAGTGTTTTTGACGTTTTTCATGTGTTTACATGTTTTTGTTGCTTTTTCTTATTTGTTTTGCTTCTATCAACATTTTTTTGTCCCTTTTTCCGACATTTATTTGCTTTTATCAGCGTTTTTGTAAATTAGTTTGACTTTTTCTTGCTTGTATTGACGTTTTATAAGTGATTAGATGTTTTTTGTTTGTTGACAAAAACTTTCAGGGAGACCCAGAAGCTCTCAATGTGCTCAGTAGAGATCTGTTATTTTACCTTTGATTGTTGAAACACGAAAATATGTTACAAAAGATCTTTACCGAGATGATCTGTAGATATGAGTTGTTGTTTGTTATTCATGTATTTCTCCAAGTTATGTATCTGCGGGACAGGAAGATGTCTGTTAAATAGCGGTGTCTTGTAATCCCATGTGGGACGGGCCAAATGTTTGTTGTGACACAGAAATCAAATCAAACTAAAAGTGTATTTAGTTTCTCTTCCACCGCATGGCTCTGAAGAGAGAAAGCACCAGACCTCCTTTATCCTACACACTTTGTTCTCTTTCTGGACATTTGTAAAGAAATCTAGATTTACATTTATTTGTTTGGCGGACCAAATGTTATCATAATCATAATCAATAAGTCATTCTTCTCTTTTACATAGCTGAGATTCTGGTTCTGTGTGGATGAAGTGAATGTGTTCATGAAATCATTGAACACAAGTCTTTGAACAGACTTTACTGATGGGATGTGCGAACAAACTGAAGCTTTACGTGATGAATAAACTAACATGAACAAAGTATTTTCTTCCTGTCTTCATTCCAGGGTTTCATACAAAGCTGACGGAGAAAATGTGAAACTGATATGATAGTATAACTGAGGCGTCTCTTGTCCTTTCACCTTTCCTCACTAAAACTGCTCCGTCACAGAGAAATTCAATACAATTTCAATTCAATTTTATTTATAGTATCAAATCAGAACAGAGTTATCTCGAGACACTTTACAGAGAGTAGGTCTAGACCACACTCTACAATTTCCAAAGCCCCAACAATTACAGTAATTCCCTCAAGAGCAAGCATTAGCAGTGGCTATTGCGACAGTGGCGAGGAAAAACTCCATTCCAGGAAGAAACCTCGGCAGACCCAGACTCTTGTTAGGCGGTGTCTGACGGGGCCGGTTGGGGGTGTGATGAACAGTGGCAAATAATAGTCATAATAAAGATAATGGAACAGTGACTTCGAAGGTAGTCGTTGTAGTTCATCTAGTTCAGTTCCCTCTACTCTCACTATATTATTGATTAGTTGATAAATAAATCTGATGACTACGACAAGAAGCAGGTGGGCCGGGTTAGGCGGACGCTGCAACTCCTCACTCCTTAAGTTAAGTTTTCAGTTTACTCTTAAATGAGGTGCTGGTGTCTGCCCCCCGAAACCAGACTGGGAGCTGGTTCCAAAGGAAAAGAGCCTGGTAACTGAAGCCTCTGGCTCCCATTCTACTTTTAGAGACTCTAGGAACCACAAGTAGCTCTGCATTCTGGGAGCGCAGTGCTCTAGTGGGACAATAAGGTACTAAGAACTGTTCTAGATAGGATGGTGCTTGACCATTTAGGGCTTTGTAGGTCAGGAGAAGGATTTTAAAGTCAATCCTGAATTTTACACGAAGCCAATGCAGAGAAGCTAATACAAGAGATGTATGAGCTCTTTTCTTAGTTCTTGTCAGAACACGCGCTGCAGCATTCTGGATCAGCTGGAGAGTATTAAGGGACTTATTTGAGCAACCTGACAGTAGGGAATTACAATAGTCCAGCCTGGAAGTTACGAACGCATGGACTAGTTTTTCAGCATCATTTTGAGAAAGGATATTCCTAATTTTTCCAATGTTACGAAGATGAAAAAAGGCTGTTCTTGAGGTTTGTTTTAGATTGGCGTTAAAGGATATATCCTGATCAAAAATTACTCCTAGATTTCTGACAGTAGTGCTGGAGGCCAGGACAATACCATCCAGAGTAGCTATATCTTTAGATAATGAAGTTCGGAGGTGTTTAGGGCCCAGCACAATAACTTCAGTTTTGTTAGAGTTTAACATCTTGAAGTTTAGCTAACTGACTGGTTTCGTCTGGTTTGATTGATAAGTATAATTGGGTGTCGTCCGCATAGCAGTGATAGTTAATTGAGTGTTTCCTGATAATATTACCAAGAGGAAGCATATATAAGGAGAATAGAATTGGTCCCAGCACTGAGCCTTGTGGAACACCATGGCTAACTTCAATAGAACTGAGCAGAGTTTTCTATCACTTGTTCGCAGCATTCAAGTAGTGTGTGTTGGAGCATTACAATAGTGTATATTAGAGCATTTAAGTAATGTGTCTTAGAGCATTACAATAGTGTATATTAAAGCGTTTCAATAGTGTATGTCAGAGCGTTTAATTAGTGTATGTTAAAATAATTTTAATAGTGTATACGAAAGTGAGAGTGTTTCAATAGTGTTTAATCCATAGTGTTTTGGTTTCAGAATGAAAAAGACAATTGAAGAACAATTAGATATTTCCATGGCAACTATCATGTTTTTGCCAAATGATGTACCAATGTTTAGTCATTCTATTATCTGAAATGTCTTGAAATGTAGTGCAAATATCTCTGGTAAAAGGGATACAAATCTTAAAGCTGAGCCCAACGTTTACAACATCTGGCTCCGCCCCTGGGACATGAAGTACTCTGTCAGTACTTTGCACACACTTATCATACACATTACTATTACTAAACTATTTCTGTCATTGTTGACAGGGTGTGTTGTGCACATGACAGATACTGGACCTTGAAAGAAGGGAACACAGCAAAACTAAAACAATAAAAAAGTTACAATTTATAAAAATAAAGACTTTTATTGTGTAGACTCTTTAGAAAAGCCTTAAAGCTCCAACACACTTTCTGTTTCAGCTGAATCACTTCTATAATTTAGATTCAGATTAGTTAAAGTCAAACATGTTAAACATAAGGGAAAAAACTTTGGTACTCAGACCCAGCAGCGTACACAAGAAACATTTGCAATGTTTCAGTTTAAAGAGACCCTCTCAATAATAAATAAAAGCTTTAATAAATTGTTAAATAATAGAGCAGCACGTTAAGAGAAACGTGCATCAGTCTGCGCAGTCAAAATTTTGGAATTTTTTTTTTTTATATTTTAAGAAACCTGTAATATTTTAGTAATTTTCGTAATATTTAAAAAAAAAGTCATATATTAAGAAAAAAAGTATATATATATATATATATATATATATATATATGTACACACAGTACAGGCTAAAGGTTTGGACACACCTTCTCATTCAATGCGTTTTCTTTATTTTCATGATTATTTACATTGTAGATTCTCACTGAAGGCATCAAAACTATGAATGAACACATATGGAATTATGTACTTAACAAAAAGTGTGAAATATTTTTTATATTTTAGATTCCTCAAAGTAGCCACCCTTTGCTTTTTTGATAGCGCTGCAAACCCATGGTGTTCTCTCAATGAGCTTCATGAGGTAGTCACCTGAAATGGTTTTCACTTCACAGGTGGGCTTTGTCAGGGTTAATTAGTGGAATTTGTTCCCTTATTAATGGGGTTGGGACCATCAGTTGTGTTGTGCAGAAGTCAGATTGATACACAGCCGACAGCCCTATTGTACAACTAGAATTCATATTATGGCAAGAACCAATCAGCTAAGTAAAGACAAACGAGTGGCTATCATTACTTTAACAAATGAAGGTCAGTCAGTCCGGAAAATTGCAAAAACTTTGAATGTGTCCCCAAGTGCAGTCGCAAAAACCATCAAGTGCTACAACGAAACTGGCTCACATGAGGACCGCCCCAGGAAAGGAAGACCAAGAGTCACCTCTGCTGCTGAGGAGAAGTTCATCCGAGTCACCAGCCTCAGAAATCGCAAGTTAACAGCAGCTTAGATTAGAGACCAGATGAATGCCACACAGAGTTCAAGCAGCAGACACATCTCTAGAACAACAATCAGGCCTTCATGGTCAAGTAGCTGCTAGGAAACCACTGCTAAGGAGAGGCAACAAGCAGAAGAGATTTGTTTAGGCCTAGAAACACAAGTAATGGACAATAGACCAGTGGAAATCTGTGCTTTGGTCTACATGCCTGGTTCCCACCGTGAAGCATGGAGGAGGAGGTGTGATGGTGTTGGGGTGCTTTGCTTGTGACACTGCTGGGGATTTATTCAAAATTGAAGGCATACTGAACCAGCATGGCTACCACAGCATCCTGCAGCGACATGCCATCCCATCCGGTTTGCGTTTAGTTGGACCATCATTTATTTTTTAACAGTACAATGACCCCAAACACACCTCCAGGCTGTGTAAGGGCTATTTGACCAAGAAGGAGAGCGATGGAGTGCTGCGCCAGATGACCTGGCCTCCACAGTCACCGGACCTGAACCCAATTGAGATGGTTTGGGGTGAGCTGGACCGCAGAGTGAAGGCAAAAGGGCCAACAAGTGCTACGCATCTCTGGGAATTCCTTCAATACTGTTGGAAAACCATTTCAGGTGACTACCTCTTGAAGCTCATCAAGAGAATGCAAAGAGTGTGCAAAGCAGTAATCAGAGCAAAGGGTGACTACTTTGAAGAATCTAAAATATAAGACATGTTTTCAGTTATTTCACACTTTTTTGTTAACTACATAATTCCATATGTGTTCATTCATAGTTTTGATGCCTTCAGTGAGAATCTACGATGTAAATAGTCATGAAAATAAAAAGGAAATGCATTGAATGAGAAGGTGTTTCCAAACTTTTGGCCTGTACTGTAGGTAGATAGATAGATAGATAGATAGATAGAGAGATATATAAATAGATAGATAGATAGATAGATAGATAGATAGATAGATAGATAGATAGATAGATAGATAGATAGATAGTGTAGAAATATATTGGGTTTAGAATAAGAATGTCCTGCAGCCTGGGATGGCCTCGCTGTCTCCTCCTGTCTGCCATGTGTAAGATAAGACGGGTTCAAATTTAGTGGAGCTAAAGTGCGCCTGATTTGTTTAATAAAAAAATGGAACAGAAGGCACCTAATGAAATCTCTTAAAGGAACAGACAATCTTTAGGCCATGAGAGAAGAAGAGAATGAGAGTGATCCCAAGGCTAGCAGCGCAACTTCTCTATCTTCTCGGAGACAGAGAGTCTGAGTGATATCCAACCAATTGGCGGCCCAGACGCAATGGCGGGAGGAGGAACCTGAAGATGAATAAAAGAATAGGGAAAAGGAAGGTCCGGTGTCAGACCCAGAAAGACTTTGTTGGTGGTTAGGGAGAGAATGCAATGAACAACGAACACAATAATTAAAGGGGAAACTTTGAGAAGTGACCGGTGGTTCTTAAAAGAAGAATCGTCGCTTTTTTTTCTACAATAGATAGATAGAGAGACAACCCTATAACCAAGAACATGGGTTACTCTTTGAAAAATAACCCAGCAACCCAAACAACCCTGGCATTGGGTCAAAATATTAGCCCTATAACTCAGAAAATGGTTACTCTCTGAAAAAATAACCCATAATTTTAACCCAACACAAATAACCCAGAAACTGGGTTGAATAAATAACCCAGGAGTTTTTAGAGTGAGAATATTAACAAAACGAAAACAGCACATTTATTTCTTGAAAATCGGTTTATTACAGAATAACACAAGCATGGCCAGTGTGTCTGTCTGTGTGTTTGTCTGTCTGTGTGTGTGCAGTGGTGTCTTTACAAGAATAGCAGGGCACGTCTGTCTGTCTGTGTGTGTGTGTGTGTGTGTGTGTGTGTGTGCAGTGGTGTAGTCTAATGTATTTTAGTGGGTATACTGTACTGTATATGTAGCCTATATGTTTGGGTGCGGTTGATATTTTCACCATCAAAGACTTCATTTCCTGAATTTTGACACTTTTATGCAGCAATTCACACCTAAAATCCCTTTATTTAGCCTATGTGAATACAAAAACACAGATATATATAAATATATCAAAATTATAAAGCAAAGTATGTTGTTACATGCCATTAGGCATATTTAAGTGGATATACTGAATATCACGTACACCACTGTGCACTGAAAAAAATGAATCATTGACTTTAATTAAATTTATTAAGGCAACCGGTTCAATGTATTTTTATTTGGTTAATTAAAAGCAAAAATATGAAGTTTGTTTAATTTAACTAACTTATGTTACACTAATACAATGATTGTAAATTCAGCTAATTAAAATGTTTTACTTCTGATCAACAAGACATATTTAAGCTTAACCAAATTAAGTCAGTTATGTTATAGTAACCTAAATAATATATGTACAGGCTACAAATTTTACATTTGTCAATTCAGCATATATCTCATTTGTAGTCATTAAATAATACATTTAAGTTCAGTTAATGAAAACATTAGGTTTTCATCTAATATAAGTTTTACTATTTACTTTGACATAATTCAAGTTTGTCAACAGGTTCCACACAAATGAATTTGGTACACCCAACATAGTTTTCTTATTTCCTTTATTCACCAACAGTGTATAGAATTGCACCAAAATGTTACTGAATCACTACAGTAACATTGTATAAAATAAAGTAATATTTCAATGCATGTACATATTTGTAACACATGGAATTACAGCTGAAAATATTAGTTGATTGATTGATAGCAAATAATTCACACTTTAATAAATAACTCATACTTTTTACGGATTAATAAACAATACATTAAAAAAAATAGTCTCTCCATGTAACAGCCTTGCCACTGGAGACTTTATTTTAGATGTTAACACTTAAACATCTACTTTGTGTTAAAGTAGCATTTCTTTTACGGCCCGGGTATATGAAAGATGGTATGATGATTCAACTTCCTTGCAGTTTGATTTTGATGCAGCTTAGTGTTTTTGCACAGCATGGTCTCTCAATTCTACATCACTTCTCTACACTCAACTACCACTTTTCATGTATGGTAAGTTTTACAAAAGTTTGCAAAGAAATTGGTTGTTTTACTCAAGTGTAGTTTCTCTGTTCCATTTTCAGTTTCGGCCCAAAATATTTCTCCTGTTCTATGGAACATTCAGCATCCAAATCAGTGATTGTCTCATTCGTACAGTTGGTTCTTGAGCAGCTGTACCTTGGTTGAGAGTCTGCAAGCATCCATTTGAAGGAAGAACTTTTGAAGTACTTCAAAGAAGGCTTTCAGTCTGTTAGGATAACTGAGGGCACGTGCAGAGGCAAAGTCTCCCAAGTCGTGCAAAACTTCAACACCCTGAATCACAATTCCAACATCGGCTGGAGGAGTGGTGGTATCACCTCCCTTAACATCAATGCTGTAGATACCAAAGGTGACTTCTCAAGCTTCCTCTCAACAGCTGTACCATCGGCTTCCTTTACAGAGGAGAAAGAGCAAGGAGAAAAACAATTATATTAGAAAATGTTTTACCTACGCAATTCAGATTTCCTGTATATAATAGTGTTATTAGTATCACACCTTAAACAGTATATGTATAAATAATAAGATGAAGTAATGCTTGGTGATTGTAATAAACTAGAGATCATTTTTATCATTTACATTATTTAATAAACACTGACCAAGCACTTTATTAGGTAGGGCAATCTAATGCAATCCAACAGTTCTGCTATAGATTCTCTTTAACTATAATTAGATATGTTCAGTTTTTGTTTGCATTGTGTTCCTGATATTCTCATGTAGGTAGACAATAATAATACTAAAACAGTTATACATTAAAACTGTACACCGCCAACACCCACTACAACCTCAGTAATTAACTGGAAGTAAAATGATCACCTTACTGTTAATGTTAAAAAAAAACTCTAGATGTACAAGTTTAATACAATAATGCATACACAAACCACATTTCCACATTTAACAGGGAAGGGAAAGAAGAAAACAGTAAAGAATCTTGTTGGTTTTAAATCTCTTTCACGTACGAAAACTGAAGTTTTTGTCCCTTAGCTTTTCACAACACTCACTAATAGGTAAACCGGCCTCAATTGTTTGAGTGATCAGTGCTGTATGTTGAGAAGCAAACTTCTGTTTCTCATTCCAAATATCAATACATTTGATCCCTAAACACAGCTACATTGACTGATCTGTGTTTATATTCAGAGGTAGCTGCAAATAAAACATAATTTGAAAGAAGCATAAGAGGCAACTATCAAAACCCAACTCCATAGCCTACTCTTAAGGGTGCATTCACAGATACTGTCTAGTCAGTCAGATTCACTAGTCAAAATCAACTTATAATTCCATAATATTTTCTACCAACAGCAAAACATACCTGTGTCATTGGGGCCATAATGATCCTGATTTTCCTCCCTGCAGAGCCACCTTTTTTCTTCAACACTTTCATGAGCTGCTCAGTGCGTTGGTCAAGTTGTGTAAGGAACTTTGAGAGAAGGGGAGTAGTAGTAGTAAGACAAAGTCTGCATCCATCTGAAAACATGTCCACGAACACAAATTATATTAATGGTACCTACTAAAACAGTCAAAATTCATTATTTTAGTAATACCTCATAAAAAACTTTTTCTATTTTCTGCCATAACGTACCACATGAAAGCTTCGCAGTCCAGCTATAACACATCAATACGGTGGGAGTTGACAAAAGGCTATCCCAGCCAGGATCTGAAATTCAACAGATTAACAGAAGCCATCAACTACTAAAATGCATTACTTACATTTAAGAGAGCTCTATACCTTAAAATAAAAAAATCTATTCAGAACAAGATAATGAAGCTGTCATCTAATAGATGTTCCTAAAAATATACAAAAGCCGATTTGCAGTAACTAGGTAGCTAGTTACGATGTTACCTTTTTTTGAGTAGGTCTTATCCAGACAGGAACACAAATCATCATCGAAGCAATTTTTCGGATCTGAAATTTTGCAACATAATGATTACTAAAAGAGACAAATAAACGTATGAAGATGTTAACAGATCAATTATTGGGGCACATTTTACATGGTTCTTAAAGCAACACAATGCAACTTTTAGCTGCAGCTGTAGTTCCAATGAGACAACCAGTAGGGGCACCGAAGTGGAGGGTAGCGCGAGCTGTAGTTCTAATGAGACAACCAGTAGGGGGAGTGAAGGGTAGCGCGAGCTGTAGTTCTAATGAGACAACCAGTAGGGGGGGTGAAGGGTAGCGCGAGCTGTAGTTATAATGAGACAACCAGTAGGGGGAGTGAAGGGTAGCGCGAGCTGTAGTTATAATGAGACAACCAGTAGGGGGAGTGGAGGGCAATACGAGATGTAGTTATAATGAGACAACCAGTAGGGGGAGTGGAGGGTAGCGCGAGCTGTAGTTCCAATGAGACAACCAGTAGGGGGAGTGGAGGGTAGCGCGAGCTGTAGTTCCAATGAGACAACCAGTAGGGGGAGTGGAGGGTAGCGCGAGCTGTAGTTCTAATGAGACAACCAGTAGGGGGAGTGGAGGGTAGCGCGAGCTGTAGTTCTAATGAGACAACCAGTAGGTGGAGCTGTAGTTATAATGAGACAACCAGTAGGTAGAGCTGTAGTTATAATGAGACAACCAGTAGGTAGAGCTGTAGTTATAATGAGACAACCAGTAGGTAGAGCTGTAGTTATAATGAGACAACCAGTAGGGGGAGTGGAGGGTAGCGTGAGCTGTAGTTATAATGAGACAACCAGTAGGGGGAGTGGAGGGTAGCGTGAGCTGTAGTTATAATGAGACAACCAGTAGGTGGAGCTGTAGTTATGAGACAACCAGTAGGGGGAGCGGAGGGTAGCGCGAGCTGTAGTTCTAATGAGACAACCAGTAGGTGGAGCTGTAGTTATGAGACAACCAGTAGGGGGAGCGGAGGGTAGCGTGAGCTGTAGTTATAATGAGACAACCAGTAGGGGGAGGGAAGGGTAGCGCGAGCTGTAGTTATAATGAGACAACCAGTAGGTGGAGCTGTAGTTATGAGACAACCAGTAGGGGGAGCGGAGGGTAGCGTGAGCTGTAGTTATAATGAGACAACCAGTAGGGGGAGGGAAGGGTAGCGCGAGCTGTAGATACATAGTGTTGCTGAGCTACAATATGACAAAAATGTCCTCAAAGCTTGCTTTTAAATCATTCCTTAGCATGACTTTCACACACTCAACCTGATTAAAACACAATGAAAAAATAACTAATGATTTGGCTGGGGGGGGGGGGTATATATTTTATACTTTTTATATTTATACTAAATATTAAACTTTCAAATTCACCACAAATAAGTGGATGAGTCCTGCCCAACTGCTTTGAAATTAAACATGAGTAACATGCAGTGTTGCAGCTAACCATACCTCAGGTCCACAAATGGGCACCTTTTCTATTGTTTATCTGTATTAGCTAGCTAAATGCAGAAAGTTTATTGCGCAGTGAGCATGACACAGCCACAACATTCACTTCAGGCTCAAAGGCTAACGTTGGTAGCAGCATGCTGCTTGTGGTGTTGTGGCCTGCAGGAATATCCGTTCTAATAAACCGCGAAAGCTCCGTGGCCGCACCACTGTGGATGCAACCCCGAACGTCATTTGTCTGTTTGTTCACCCTCTCCCTCACTCGAGCTGACCGGAGCTAACCGCTAAACTGAGCTAATTACATTGGGCCACCAGCACTAAATCCAAGTTTAGAAACACTACACACGTTAGCTATAGCTAAGCGGCGCCCTGCTAGATAAACAGCCAACCGACATGGGTCATACACAAGGGGGTAAGCTTCGCTTCAGAACGTGAACCTCCGATGGCGCCATTTTGTTGCTACAAAGCGATCACCTCTTGTTAGCATTACACTGACCGCCATTTTTTTTTTTTACGTCACTTGACTGCGAATAACTTTACATCTGAAGCGTTTAAAGACTCTATTTGTCTGTTGTTTATTTCTAAAGAAACACGACAATGTATAAAAGGCTCCATTACCTTGTAGCTCACGTTATGGCTCCGTAGCAGACGCTTTTATAACAATAGGCTAACGATTGGGTCATAACCACGAGACTTACTGTCACACAGTAGAGGAATTACCGTATAGTACAGGAGAAGCTCACAGGCAGTTTCGACTGCTGTTTAGGTGTAATTACTAATGTTAACTAGCATGTTAGTTAGCAATAATTAGCCTGTGTCTATGTTATCTCCTTACATATACCTACACTCTCCGTCTCTGTAAGATTGGGAATGATTGAGATTTCTCTCGGCACAGCTACCAGAAGACTTCACACTTTCAAACAGGTTGATCACGTCACATCTACGTTGTCTCTGTCAGTTGGAGGCTGCTCAGTAAAGCAAGAGATCACCGGAAAAGTGCTTCTAATAGCCTTCACTGGTCTCTGTCCAGAGCAACGGGGTCTATTGGTCCATTGTATATATGTCAATGATTCTGAAGCATCTCAGTCTTCTTCTCCTGTTTTGGTTTAAATGGTAGCTGGTGTTTTATACTGCCGTCTTCAGGATGTAACAAGTATTGTAAGTACTTGTTGTTACAAGTAATTCAGTTAAATTAAATGTTTTGGGATTTATCAACACATTCATATTTTTTACAGGTAACAATAGACACAATTACATTGACTTTATTTGAAATTAACATTTTAACCTAACAAATACATTTATTTTAAGTAAACTTTCTGTCTCCAGAGTCAGAACTAAACATGGAGAAGCAACGTTCAGTTTTAATGCTCCACACATCTGGAACAACCTCCCAGAAAACTCTCACTTCTTTTAAATCAATGCTGAAGAACTTTCTATTTGATGTTGCCTTCTTTAAATAATTGTTAATTTCTTATACTGCACTGTAACTTTTATTCTCGTATTTTATCTTTTATTTATTTATTTTGTAATCGTGTTTAAGTGCTCTGTCTGTCTTTACAGTGCATTCGCAAGAAAGCCAACGTGACTGTGCAGGTGAGTCACTGAAGATCCTGCTCTGTTATTTTTAAACACTTTATATTTAATATTTAACCTTCATACCTTTATGGAGGGTAACGGAGAGTTCAGCGCTGCCTTTCATCACTTCCTGTTACAACCTGCAGCTCTTATGAGTTAATAAAGTTCCTCAGAAACAGGAACATTTTAAGCAAAAGATATAAACAGCAGTGTCACAATTTATCGTTGTTACTTCAGCTATTTTGAAACACGGAGAAATGAACTCTCTCCATCAACACCTGAACATGATAGTAAACAATTATGGAATACATTGAATAATATATTAAGAGGAAATAATAAATCAATTCCAGTTTATTTAGAAAATGAAGGTGAATTTCTTACTAAACCAAGTGATATAGCGAATCATCTTAACGATTATTTCATAACTAAAATAATTAATCTTAAAAATACTACACGGATACACAAAAGAGATTTATCAAATACATTGATAAATAATATAATGGAAGGTAAAACATGTAGCTTTAAATTCAAGAATGTTAGTGGTTCTAGAGTGGAATTACTTCTGATGAATTGTAAAAACAAACCACCTGGTATTGACTATCTTGAAAATAAGTTGCTTAAGCCAATAGTTTAAATCATTGCTCCTATTGTTGCTCATATAATTAATATGTCTTTTATGGATAATATATGTTTGCAAGCATGGAAAATATGTAAAGTTGTGCCAATACCCAAAAATAAGAAAATGGCTTTTTCTGGATCAAACAGTAGACCAATAAGTTTATTATCTATTCTCGGTAAAATAATGGAAAGAATTGTTTATGAACAGATTCAGTCTTATTTTTTAAATAATGATTTAATTACACATTTTCAGCATGCATATAGAGGAAAACATGCAACAGCCACTGCCTTGACTCAGATGGTTGATGACTGGTTCAAGGATATGGAGGAGAGGAAAATAATAGGTGTTGTAATGCTTGATTTTACTGCAGCATTTGATATAATTGACCACAACTTACTGTTAACAAAATTGGAAAATTACGGTTTTTCACGAACTGCATTATTATGGATGGAAAGTTACTTGACAGACAGAAAACAACTAGTTTATTTTAATGGAAGTTTTTCAAAGGTAAGGGTGGTAGAACCTGCCGTGCCTCAAGGAAGTTGTCTTGGGCCACTCCTCTACACAATCTTTACCAATGATCTTCCATCTGTTTTAGATAAAGCAAGCATTACAATGTTTGCTGATGATTCCACTATATATTTAGCAGGATCTGATATTGGTGATTTAAATATAAAACTACAGAGAGAGCTACAGTCAGTTGTGGACTGGATAAGGAGTAACAAATTAATTCTTAATGTATCTAAAACGATGTGTTTAGTGGTTGGAACTCATTTTTCTTTACGTTCCAAACCGAAACTTGAACTCCGTATAGAGCAAAATTCTGTGGAGCAAAGAGAAGAGGTTAAACTTTTGGGAGTGATGATTGATAACAGATTGTGTTGGGATAGACATGTTCAGAAACTGGTAACTAAAATGGGCAACACTTTGTCTGTTATTAAAAGGTGCGCAAAACACTTTACACCATTAAACAAGTGCTTCAGGCTTTATTTTTTTTTACACTTTGATTACTGTTCTGTGGTTTGGTCCAGCACTTCAGCAATTAATATAAAGAAACTACAAGTGATTCAGAATAAAGCAGCAGGTGTGGATGTTTCATGTGGGTTTAAATCTAATGTTGATAAAATGCATGAAAACCTCATGGTTTAAAGTTAAAAATAGATGTTACAACAAATAAAACACCTTTTATTTTATATACAAAATTATCTTTTAGTATTGATGCACATTATTATCCAACGAGGCATGCAGTAGGAGGTAGTTTTATTTTACCTAAAGTGAAAACCAAATCAATTCAACGTTCAGTTAGGTATAGAGCAATGTGTGAATGGAACTCTCTCCCAAATATAATCAAACAACAAAACACTCAGTATGGTTTTAAAAAATCACATAAGATATATTACCTTGAAAGAGAATTCAATATTTAATATCAATTTAAAAAAGATTTCGATATAAGGCTTTTTCGTTACATATTATTTTTAAAATGGATCTATTCGGAGTAGTGTAATTTTTATTTAATTTCTTTATTTATTTGTTTGTGTGATTACTGTGTTAACTGTAAAATATGATTTGTATTTTCAAATGTTGTGAAATGTGTGTGTGAAAGTAATGTCTTGTGTGTACGGTGTGTAATATAATATTGTAAATTGTATTGTCACATGATAGATTGTAGGACCCCAGGAAGAATAGCTTTTTAGCTGATGCTGAAGCTAATGGGGATCCAAATAAAACAAACAAACAAACACCTCCCTGATTAGGACAGATATTAGATTAAATATCTCAGAGGTTTTAGTCAAGTTCTCTTTATTTATAGCACATTATTAAAACAACAGAAGAGTACCCAAAGGGAAGATAATTAGTTTCTCTCACTCTCGCTCTAGAGTCTGTACAGACTCTACCACACACAATCACACACAAACACATGCACACACACAAACACACATGGATGCACAGACACAGACACACACACACACACACACACACACACACACACACACAGACATATGCACGAACACACACTCACTCACTCACTCACGATTATGCCCCACTAATCCCATGATAGATTTGGGTCCCCTCAATGACTCTGTGCATCCTGTGGTAACTAACCTTGGGGTAAAAATAGAGTGATTTTAAATTGAATAAACAAATAAATGCAATAGTGAAATCTAGTTTCTATCACCTTCGCCTTTTAGCCAAAGTTAAACCGTTTTTGTCTTTTAGCAGTTTTGAACAAGCTATACATGCTTTTATTTTTTCTTGTTTGGACTATTGTAATGCACTTTATGTCGGTATAAATCAAAACGCACTCTCACGCTTACAGTTAGTCCAAAACTCTGCAGCCCGACTTTTAACAGGAACCAAAAAGCGTGCGCATATAACTCCAATTCTTGCCTCATTGCATCAGCTCCCTGTTAGTTTTAGGATTGATTTCAAGATTTTATTGTTTGTTTTTAAAGCTGCGAATGGACAGGCCCCAACATATATTTCGGACCTCATCCAAATTTATACGCCAGCACTGAGGTCAGAGGGCCAGCTCCAGCTTGTGGTCCCCAAGTCAAGACTTAAGACTCGGGGGAATGGAATGGAATGGCCTGCCCCTCCATGTCCAAACTGCCCCTACAGTTGAGTGTTTTAAGGCACGTCTAAAGACACACTTTTATTCTTTGGCTTTTAATTCTGTGTGAGCTATGTGGTCCACTGTGGTGTTTATTCTTTCTTTTATTCTTTCTATATTTTATATATATATTATTTTTATTAATTGTTTGTATGTTCTGAGTCTTCTTTGAACTTTGTGTTTGTAAAATGTGCTATAGAAATAAAGTGGATTGGATTGGATTTATGTAGAATGTTTTTTTTTCCTACCAAAAATGTGACATTTGTTTCTCCTTCTTTGGACCTGATCTATCCTTCCTTCCTTCTACTGTCCTACTTTTTACAAGTTTCTCACTTTTATATTCTTATGTCACTCTTTTTTGAAGTTTTTGATGCTATTTTGACCTATTTTTGCCTTACTTACTTCCTTCTTTCTACCATCTTTTTCCAAGTTTTTGTCTTTTTTACAGTTTTTGCCTCTTTTTCTCATCAGCATTTAAATGTTTTTTTTTCAGTTACCAGGCTGTTGTTTAGTAAATCTATCGCTGACATCGATGAACTGTTCCTCTTTATATCCACTTTTTGTCTACCGAAAATGATTAGCGCTGATCAGGGGGGTACTTGGCTTAAAGAAACAATTCAAAAGGCGTACATTATTGAAAGAAGTTTGAGAACCACTGGTCTAATGTATTGTAGTGGTTATACTGTAAATGTAGCCTATATGTTTGGGTGGGGTCAATATTGTCACCATCAAAGACTACATTTCCTAAATTTTGACACTTTTATGCAGCAATTCACACCTAAAATCCCTTTATTTAGCCTATGTGAATAAAAAAACAACACCGATGACAATTTAAAATATATCCAAATTATAAAGCAAAGTATGTAGTTATATGCCATTGGGCATTTTCAAGTGGGTATTCTATTCTATTTGATGCTGCCTTCTTTAACAAATTGTTCATTTCTTATACTGCAGTGTAACTTTTATTCTCGTGTTTTATCTTTTTAATTTTGTAATCATGTTTAACTGCTCTTTAATGTAAAGCACTATGAATTGCCCTGTTACTGAAAACCAAGCTGCCTCTGAGGATGAGAGATGACATGAACTTCTACTCAAAAAGTGATTTAAAAGAAATCATTTCAGACATTTATTTACTATTATGATCATTTATAACCCTAAAGACTTTGGTGAACTCATTTCAAGCTACACACACACACACACACACACACACACACTTCAGAGGCTGAATGGGTTGAGTACAGAATACATAGTATAGTACAATGGGTCTCCTATTAAACATCTTATTAATAACCTTTTACTCAGATTAATCTTCAGTCAGGAGGAAATCTAGAAAGCTGGAAGTGAAAACACACAAAGCTACAACAAGACATTCAAATAAAGAATATTATCGTAAAGAAAACAGCACTTTTGTTTCTTGAAAATCGGTTTATTACAGAACAGAATAACCCAAAAATCTGAGCAGACATGAAGAAGGCAGCGAAAATCAAAGAGAGTCATATCTGGGGTATGAATGAAAAACTCATCTATATTCTACAGGCACAGAGCACAAGAGTAGCATGGAAAGAGATATATATATATATATATATATATATATATATATATATATATAACAAAAACAGTTACATTCTCCAAAATAACATGTACTTGGTCCTGAACATGGAAGTCAATCATGTTGATATAAAATCTGATTTCTGGATTGTCTGACTGATGGGAATAAGAAAAATATTTATTGTATTTATAAAGAGAGTGTATTCAATGATTTATAATCAATAAAGCGTATGATTGTCAGAATGGTGAATAAAATGTCGCTGCATGGTAAAAGAAAATGTTGACTCTGAATTAAAAAAAAAAATTTAATCTGATTTAAACCTCTGAGGATGAAAGACAAACTTCAAAAGTAATATTACAAAAAGTCATTTCAGACAGACATTCTTTACTATTTTTGAACATATATCACCCTAAAGACTCTGGTGAACTCATTTCAAGCACTGAAACAATCCGTACAAAACACACACACACACACACACACACACACACACACACACACACACACACACACACAAAGATAGGTCTCTTTGCACAGAAGTCCAAATCAAAAATAACATTATAGATTTGTCATAATTGTGATCATATCTCCTTTATTAACCAGTTTGACTTCATCTCTGTGATATACTTCACACTGGTTTTGGTTCCCTTTTTGATTTCATGTCGTGCAGCAGCGTCAGTAAAAACAGAATATTGAAATTTTGCAAATTTTGCTCTTCGGACAAATTTAAAAAAAAAAAAAAAAAAAAAAAAAAAAGAAGAAGTACGTGACCACTTTTTAAAAAGGAACAACAGACTAGTGACACACATGAAGAACAGATGGCTTTAAACTCACACTCCGCTTCATCTTCTGGGCATAACAGTTCAGATATGAGCCGTTATTATTATTATACAGCCGCATAATTATTAGTTATTAAAACATAATAGGACAGAGTTCAACTTCTCATGGCTTAGCTGTGTGTGTGTGTGTGTCTCAGTTTGTCTGTCTGTCTGTCTCTCTGTGCGTGTTTGTGTGTCTGTGCGTCTCAGTCTGTCTGTCTGTGTTTGTGTGTGTGTGTCTGTGTGTTTGTGTCGGTGTGTGTATGTGTGTGTCAAAGTGTGTATGTGTGTGTTTGTGTGTGTCAACGTGTGTATATGTGTTTGTGTGTGTCAACGTGTGTGTGTGTGTGTCAACGTGTGTGTGTCAACGTGTGTGTGTGTCAACGTATGTGTGTCAACGTATGTGTGTGTGTGTCAACGTGTGTGTGTCAACGTGTGTGTCTGTGTGTTTGTGTCTGTGTGTGTTTGTGTCTGTGTGTGTGTTTGTGTCTGTGTGTGTGTTTGTGTCTGTGTGTGTGTTTGTGTCTGTGTCTGTGTTTGTGTCTGTGTGTGTGTTTGTGTCTGTGTGTGTGTTTGTGTCTGTGTGTGTGTTTGTGTCTGTGTGTGTGTTTGTGTCTGTGTCTGTGTGTGTGTTTGTGACTGTGTGTGTGTGTGTGTGTGTGTGTCAACGTGTCTGTCTGTCTGTCTGTCTGTCTGTCTGTGTAAAATAGTTTGTGACCATCTTCATTCCTTCGTCTCTAATCCTTAACCTTGACTTTGTATTTGGATATTTCGGGTCAGTTGGGGGGCGAAAGAAGAATTCCTTCAAATTATTAGGATCAATAACAGTAATAACTCTGACCAACTTCACACTAATGACACAGAAACTAAATTAACGACAACATTTAAATCCAGAAGCATATAATCATTCATAAATCGACCTCATTTCCTCCACGAGACATTTCAAATACACAAAATTATTCAGATGATTATAAAACACAAACTGTGAGTGACGTGATGGAATAAACTGAAGACAGTTTAAAAATAGAAAACAATATCAAAAACATAAAATCGCATTTGGCAGAAATAAAAACTAATTTAATGGGAAACAAGGAACCCGGATCTAATGCATTACGTCGTTTAAAAACATTATTTAGTGGTTCTGTGGTTTTCGGGTCTCCCTTTAGATATGAAATTATGTCATTTCATATTTTTAAAAGAGGATAAAACATATGAGTCGCGCTCTGCGCTGCGACCGATTCGTTGTCGGGAGATTTTAACCCTCAAATCTGACCCGTTTTAAAAAACAAAAACAAAAAAAAGCTTCTAAACAGAACATTTGGGTTTTCTTTCAACCAATTTGTCAAAAAAAAACAAAGATAATAATAATAATAATTAATTGGATGGTTCCATACAATGCTCTTCACAAGTAAAATACATGATCAGTTCACTACTTTCTTGGAATTTGGGGAGGGTTTTATTCAATTTAATGAATTGACCGGTTTTCACGGCAGACATGTTGACATGTCATAGTAGGAAAACCACAGTTTTTGCAAGTTCCCGCAATTTCATCGCATAAAATTGCATAAATATCATATAGAGCATATACCCTTGCATTTTTTAAGAAAACGTGCCGCATAATCAAGGATTTTTTGCAAAAAAAATCCGCATTTTTCTGGAAGGACTAACTATGAGAAGTCAAAATGTCAAAAAAAAAAAAAAAAAAAAAAAAAAAAAAAAAAAAGTAAAAAGTGACAAAATTTCAAAAAAAAAAAACTGTCAAAGCGCAAAAAAATAGAAAGAAAATTAAATAAAATAAATCCACAAAAACTTTGGCAATAGTGACAACATTTTTTTAAAAAAAAAGCTTCAAAAACATTGAGAAAAAGGGCCAAAAAAAAAAAAAAAAAAAAAAAAAAAAAAAAAAGACAATAAAACTTTGTATTTTAAATTTTGACCCTGAAACGGGAAGACAGTACGGGAGTTAAATGTTGGCGATAGCAGCGCACAGCGTCCGACGCCACGGACAACAACGACTAAAAAAAAATAAAATAAAAAAAAACCACAGACATAAAAAGGACTTTAAAAATGAAGGTCAGTTCGGCTGAAGCTCCGCCTCCTGCCGTCACGTTAAAGAGTAACTTTGGGTGTTTTTTCAACCTTTTCTCCCGTGTTTTTATGTCTGAGTGACTGATGGGAACAACTATCTCTGAAGCTGGTCCAGTATTGAGCGAGAACGCTCTAACCAGCAGACACAGACCGGGCTGTAATGTAACCCTACAGGACTAAAGGTTCTGTTGTTGCCGCTGACAGACTCACATTATTATTTTAAGTGTCTGACAACATTATGGGATGGATCCCTACAGAGATAGACCTTTTAGTTAAAGAGTAAGATCCTTTTAGTTTAACATGAAATAGCCCCGAAATCACCATCACCAAACTCCACCAGACTCCATGTAAATAATCAGGACTTTTAGCGTGTATAGAGCCAGCATATCTCCACATGTAAATGGTGGAATTAAGGGTTTATTTCAACCAAACCAGAGTGGTGATTGTTGGAACAGTGGAAAGATGAACCAAGACAGCTTTTGGTAGTTTTATTTAGTTTCTGTCCACTTTGAATGAAGTGTGTTTTACAATGATAAAAGTCCTGATTATTTACATGGAGTCTGGTGGAGATATACTGGCTCTATACACGCTAAAAGTCCTGATTATTTACATGGAGTCTGGTGTAGTTCGGTGATGGTGATTTCGGGGCTGTTTCATGTTAAACTAAAAGGATCTTACTCTTTAACTAAAAGGTCTAT
>NC_041336.1:3350308-3357808 GCF_004354835.1 Perca flavescens | reverse complement strand
AAGAAGAAGATGCCGACAAAGACTGCGCCATAGTGCACGCCCGCAGCCTGATGGAGCTGTTCAGGATGTGTCAGACGTGCGGGCAGCCAATCACGGAGAAGGAGCTGTTCCACTCGGGTGCTCAGATGAGGGTGAAGTGGCGCTGTCACGGTGGACACTCAGGGGTGTGGAAGTCCTCCCCTCACATGAGAGACACACTTCCTTGAACTCTCTGGGTGCATTCCAGGTTCTCACATCTTTAATAGTCGCCGTGCACAGCGGTTACCCCCGGTTACACAGCGGTAACCAGGGGTATGTTCTCATCCCGGACTCAGGTCAAAAAAAAAAGAAATAATCAGAAACACGTACAAGCTCACGGAAAAAAGGCTGGGTCGCTTAACTCAAGGGTGTAAGATGAACTGGCAGAGAACTAAGAGCAAGGGAGTGAATACACCTGAGGGGAGGACGGAGTGAACACACCTGAGGGGAGGACGGAGTGAACACACCTGAGGGGAGGAGGGAGCGAACACACCTGAGGGGAGGAGGGAGCGAATACACCTGAAGGGTGGAAGGAGTGAATACACCTGAGGGGAGGAGGGAGCGAACACACCTGAAGGGAGAAGGGAGTGAACACACCTGAAGGGAGGAGGGAGCGAACACACCTGAAGGGAGGAAGGAGTGAATACACCTGAGGGGAGGAGGGAGCGAACACACCTGAGGGGAGAAGGGAGTGAACACACCTGAGGGGAGGCGGGAGTGAATACACCTGAGGGGAGAAGGGAGTGAACACACCTGAGGGGAGGAGGGAGTGAACACACCTGAGGGGAGAAGGGAGTGAACACACCTGAGGGGAGGAGGGAGGAACACACCTGAGGGGAGAAGGGAGTGAATACACCTGAGGGGAGGAGGGAGCGAACACACCTGAAGGGAGGAGGGAGTGAACACACCTGAGGGGAGGAGGGAGTGAACACACCTGAGGGGAGGAGGGAGTGAACACACCTGAGGGGAGGAAGGAGTGAATACACCTGAGGGGAGGAGGGAGCGAACACACCTGAGGGGAGAAGGGAGTGAACACACCTGAGGGGAGGAGGGAGTGAACACACCTGAGGGGAGGAGGGAGTGAACACACCTGAGGGGAGAAGGGAGTGAACACACCTGAAGGGAGGAAGGAGTGAATACACCTGAGGGGAGAAGGGAGTGAACACACCTGAAGGGAGGAAGGAGTGAATACACCTGAGGGGAGGAGGGAGCGAACACACCTGAGTGGAGGAGGGAGTGAATACACCTGAAGGGAGGAAGGAGTGAATACACCTGAGGGGAGGAGGGAGCGAACACACCTGAGGGGAGAAGGGAGTGAACACACCTGAGGGGAGGAGGGAGTGAACACACCTGAGGGGAGGAGGGAGTGAACACACCTGAGGGGAGGAGGGAGTGAAAACACCTGAGGGGAGGAGGGAGCGAACACACCTGAAGGGAGGAAGGAGTGAATACACCTGAGGGGAGGAGGGAGCGAACACACCTGAGGGGAGAAGGGAGTGAACACACCTGAAGGGAGGAAGGAGCGAATACACCTGAGGGGAGAAGGGAGTGAACACACCTGAAGGGAGGAAGGAGTGAATACACCTGAGGGGAGGAGGGAGTGAACACACCTGAGGGGAGAAGGGAGTGAAAACACCTGAGGGGAGGAGGGAGTGAATACACCTGAGGGGAGAAGGGAGTGAACACACCTGAGGGGAGGAGGGAGTGAACACACCTGAGGGGAGGAGGGAGTGAAAACACCTGAGGGGAGGAGGGAGCGAACACACCTGAAGGGAGGAAGGAGTGAATACACCTGAGGGGAGGAGGGAGCGAACACACCTGAGGGGAGAAGGGAGTGAACACACCTGAAGGGAGGAAGGAGCGAATACACCTGAGGGGAGAAGGGAGTGAACACACCTGAAGGGAGGAAGGAGTGAATACACCTGAGGGGAGGAGGGAGTGAACACACCTGAGGGGAGGAGGGAGTGAAAACACCTGAAGGGAGGAAGGAGTGAATACACCTGAGGGGAGGAGGGAGCGAACACACCTGAGGGGAGAAGGGAGTGAACACACCTGAGGGGAGGAGGGAGTGAACACACCTGAGGGGAGGAGGGAGTGAAAACACCTGAGGGGAGGAGGGAGTGAAAACACCTGAGGGGAGAAGGGAGTGAAAACACCTGAGGGGAGGAGGGAGTGAATACACCTGAGGGGAGGAGGGAGTGAACACACCTGAGGGGAGGAGGGAGTGAACACACCTGAGGGGAGGAGGGAGTGTAGCTAACGTGGATGTGTTTAAATGAAAAAAACGATTTTCTCCTTAACATCCACCGACGCTCCTCTGGGCTCTCGTAGCTCGAAGGTCTCTCCCCCCCTCCCTCCCTCCCTCCCCTGTATGTATGTGTGTGGAAGCACCAGAGACCCAAAATAACACCCCAAATCACCCGAAAGTGTTTTTTTCACAATATGGGCCCTTTAAACTGACCTTTGTTGATCTGAAATGAAGAGAGATTCAGCAACTGCACGGCCTGTTTCTCGGCCTATTTGTACAAATTGAGTTGGGGTTAAACTATCATGGCTAGCCTGGTTGGCTAACGTTAGCGGAGGGCTGAATCTGCACTTGAGATGACTTGGTGGTTTATTTAATTCAGTTTTATGTGGCAAACCTATATTCTTGTTAGAGTGCTATATTTGACCCTTGTGTTGACTTCTGGTCACATTGGCCTGTTTTCAATTTTTGTTTTACATCAGAAAATATGGGACGTAGAAATAAGCGCTGAAAATGTGCAGAAGAAAAATTTTACAATTTAAAACGTTGGAAAAAGCAAAAACAAGTTGTTTTTTTTCAAGGTTGATGGGAAGACAACACAAGGCTTAATTTAGCTTCGCAGAACTATTTATTTTACACGATTATTTTTATGTTAGCTCGTTTGTTTTGTGGATTTATTTCTAACTGGAACAAAACCACCTGTATGTCCTACATTAAGGTTAAGGGGATGATGAAACCAGCCTTCTCTGCGACAGTAAATCCTGGTGGTCTCAGCCACAATCTTCAACCCAGCGTCTCTTCACTTCACCCCTAACCTCTAAAGGCAGTTACACACCAACCAGACGGCCGACCCTCGGCAGAAAGGCAGCTGGACTCACCGGTCTCCCCGAGTGATAAATAGGCCGAGAAACAGGCCGTGCAGTTTCTGAATCGGTCTTCATTTCAGATCAACAAAGGTCAGTTTAAAGTGCCCATATTGTGAAAAAAAAACACTTTTTCTGGTGATTTGGGGTGTTCTTTTGGGTCTCTGGTGCTTCCACCCACATACAATCTTTGAAAAAACATCCATCCATGGTGTTCTGAGTGAGATCTGGTTTCTGTATGTGTCCTGCCTTCAGTCTCCTGGTGAGATGGTCAACATCGGCTCGGACTGTGACGTCACAGTCCGAAATGAGCTGGCTAACCACAACCCTTAGCTCGTAGCGTTAGCATGCTGTCGCTAGCATGCTACGTCGTTCTCAATAGCAAAGCACTGCTACAACACACACAAGTTCACCATAATCTACCAAAATAAGTACTTCCATGTGCTCCCTGGTTTAGAAGAAGTCTCCCAGCTAATCCTGCCTTGGAACTGACTGAAGTCGGAGAAACAGCCTTTCTTTTACTGTCTATGGAGCTAGCTGACATGATCTACATCTGAGCTACTGAGCATGTGCAATCAAAGATAGTAGTGAAGAAGAAGAAAAGAGGGCTCACTCTGTAGCTAAAACAGAGACCAGGTGGAAAGAGGATCTGCAGCAGTGAGCGAGAGCACAACTCAACGGTGTAGAGCGTCTACATCCACGGTGTAAACATTAATACATTACATCCACTGTTGCAAACTGTATGATTATTATGTTATTGCTTCCTAATGAGAGAGTAAACCTGCTGGTGATCATACTAACCACCTCAGGCAGAGTAACAATGTTTATCTGAAAGTAAATAAAATATATTAAAAAGGTACATTTTCTCTGAAATGTTTCTAAAACACGTATTTCTTTGTGACTGCATGCACGAGTTACATTTGTAAAAACCTGCCTAAAACTTTCGTCCGTTTTTATTTGATTTTTTTAAATATTAAATTTATCGGCCGTTATATAAAAGCTGATACCGATAGTTCGGAAAATGCCTGATATCATACTGGACATTCATGTAACAACAGGGGATAGGACACCTCAATGGTTTTTGATCTCATATTTTGTTGTGGGAAAATAACTTAAATACACTGTGTTACAGTCATTGTTTACATTGTGCATTATATGCATCACTTAATTATATTATCGGTCAGGCTTAGGGCTGGGCAATATATCGGTATTGTGAGGTGAGACTAGATATAGTCTTAGATTTTGGATATCGTAATATCATGATATGACATAAGTGTCTTTTATTGGTCTTAAAGGCTGCATTACAGTAAAGTGATGTCCTTTTCTGACCTTACCAGACTCTTCTAGCTGTTCTATTATTTGCCTTTTCCCCCACTTAGACATTATGTCCACATTATCTAAAATCTAAGTGTGAAGATATTTTGTTAAAGCACCAATTGTCAACCCTAGAATATTGACATCGAGGTATTTGGTCAAGAATATCGTGACATCTGATTTTCTCCACATCGCCCAGCCTTAGTCGGGCTCTACTCTGAGGTACTGGCTCGGTGAGGACTATAAATAAATATACGTCATGTAATCACGTGAGTCTCTCTATCTCTCACACACACACACACACACACACACACAAATCAGGTTTGGGAAACTTCAGTTACAATACCGGTTGGAGCTTGATGTAAAAGATTCTCAGAAAAGGTCTGCACCAGTTTAATGTTTACATGAAGAACTGACCCCCAAACGCTTCGTTTAAAACTAACAAAAAGGCGACTGCGACTAGGAGTTTAGTGGCGGTTAAGTGCCACAGAAATAATCGGTCCCTCAATGTGGCGAAAACTAGTTGAAAGACCTTTAAAAAAGGTGCCATGCCACATAAACACGTTTTTCCTTGTATTTTTTTTTTTTTTAGATATGTCAGGTCCAAATGTGTTTGTGTTATGTTGTGAATGTGAAAATGAACTGTATACCTCCTGTCAGCTCTAGTTACTGAACAGAAAGAAGCAGAGAAATCAGACCAATCACAACAGCTGGCCAGTCTGACGTGGTGTTGCCTGAGCTCATTACTATTCATGAGCTGGGTAAAGGATGCTGATAGCCAGGCTCTCATTGGCTAGCTGTTAGCCAGTCAGAGTCAAGCATGCTAAATCAACCGTAAAAAACAAAACAAAAAACACATCTGTGAAATTTGCCTTAATACTTTTCCTATTTAAACTTTATTTTTCATTCAGAACACAAGAGAAAATAAGAGTTTACTTGCAAAACGTAAATGAGCTGAATAATTGGTTTTTCTCTCGATTATTCTGATTTTTTGTGATCGCTGGGAGCCGAAACCATAATCACGATTACATTTCGATTAATTGCACAGCCCTAGGTCGGAGCTTAGTTACCATGTTTACTGTGCTTGGAGGTTTTTAAATGTTATTTCTAATTGTTACTTATTGACTGGTGCTCAGAGAGAGCCAAGGCACGTTGCTGTGGTACTAATATGCAAATGACAACAAAGTTGGAACTTGGAAGTTTAGCCGACAAAAGGTGAGCGTTTACTAAAACACATCCTCCGGTCTGACCGGGGCGATGCTCTAAAAAAACATCACGTCAACACAGAAAGAAACCTGGTTCAGGATGAAGAGAGTTTTAGGTCACATGTGAGCATGTGAGAGACAACAGATAACACAAATAATAACTCCTCCTAGATCTAACAAGTCAGAGTGAAACTAACACACAGCCATCTGTAGAAAGGAGCTGGTTTCTGCTGCTCAACATCTGACTGGTGATGCTTTCTGGCTGAGAAAACAACAACAACAACAACAACAACTAGAAAGGCAGGAAGCAGCTCCTCGTCTCACTGATAGTTCAACTACAACAGCCCTGCTTTCAAAATAAATGTGTTTGTGTGTGTGTCTGTTGTTGTGTGTGTCTGTCTTGGTGTATGCGTGTGTGTCTGTGTCACTGTGTGTGTCTGTCTCTGTGTCTGTCTTTTGTGTGCGTCTGTCTTAGTGTGTGCGTCTGTGTGTGTGTGTGTGTGTCTGTCTTAGTGTGTGCGTCTGTGTGTGTGTGTCTCTGTATGCGTGTCTGTATGTCTGCGTGTGTGTGTGTGTGTGTGTCTGCATGTCTGCGTGTGTGTCTGCATGTGTGTGTGTGTCTGTCTGTGTGTCTGCGTGTGTCTGTGTGTGTGTCTGCATGTGTGTGTGTGTCTGTGTGTGTCTGTGTGTGTGTCTGCATGTGTGTGTGTGTGTGTGTGTCTGCGTGTGTGTGTCTGTGTGTGTGTCTGCATGTGTGTGTCTGTGTGTGTGTCTGCATGTGTGTCTGTGTGTCTGCATGTGTGTGTGTGTGTGTGTGTGTGTGTGTGTCTGTGTGTGCAGTGCTTCCAAAATAAAGTCCAGTATAATAATAATTAACTCAATGGTTTGCATATCACAGAGATACGGTACACTCATACGGCTTCATCAGCACATTGGAAGAACACTTGTGTATTTATTAAAACTTATTTTTGGTAAAACACAAACGGTGTGCTTTCTATGAATTGTTGGTGAATACAGTTTTAATGTTGTAAGAGGGATGATCCTGTGAAGGAAACTGGTTCTACCTGTAACATTACCGCAACAAAAACACACGCTGTGAATGGGTTTCTTTGTGTCCTGACTCAACAGTTAGTGCATCACGTTAAATACATTACAAGCTTAGTTTATTATTGTGCAATGATCCGAGAAGCGAGGCAACTGGATGGGGAACTGGAAAGGATCCCTACAGAGATAGAGCTTTTAGTTCAAGAGTAAGATCCTTTTAGTTTAACATGAAACAGCCCCGAAATCACCATCACCAAACTCCACCAGACTCCATGTAAATAATCAGGACTTTTAGCGTGTATAGAGCCAGCAAATCTCCACCAGACTCCATGTAAATAATCAGGACTTTTAGCGTGTATAGAGCCAGCATATCTCCACCAGACTCCATGTAAATAATCTGGACTTTTAGCGTGTATAGAGCCAGCAAATCTCCACCAGACTCCATGTAAATAATCAGGACTTTTAGCGTGTATAGAGCCAGCATATCTCCACCAGACTCCATGTAAATAATCAGGACTTTTAAAGCCAATTTAGACATGTGCTGCGTACGTGTATTATGTGTAGGCTATAGGGGGTGTGTGTGTGTGTGTGTCTGTCCGCGAGTGTGTGTGTGTGTGTGTGTGTGTGTGTGTCCGTGCGTGCGTATAGTGTGTGTCCGTGTCCATGAGAGTGAGTGTGAGTGTGTGTGTGTGTGTGTGTGTGTGTCTGTGTGTCCGTGCGTGCGTATAGTGTGTGTCCGTGTCCATGAGAGTGTGTGTGTGTGTGTGTGTGTGTGTGTGTGTCTGTGTCTGTGTGTCCGCAAGGCGTGCGT
>NC_041336.1:3327808-3340308 GCF_004354835.1 Perca flavescens | reverse complement strand
TGATATCCTCCACTGGTCTCAGACCAGAGACACGGGGTCTATTGGTCCATTATATACTGTCTATGGGTATACCCCCCGGGCCAGCCTAAACTCCCCCCCCTCCCAGACAGACTCACCACTTCCACGACTTTGACCCCACAGCGGAGCTTGTCCAGCGTGTCTGACGGGACGGTGAACCACGAGGATTTGGGGTTGGGGGCCGTCGTAGGGGAGTATACATCCGTCATGGTGGAGCTGGACACAGAAAGATACTGTTACACACACACACACACACACACACACACACACACACACAGACACACACACACACAGAGACACACACTGACACACAGAGACACACACACACAGACACACACACACACACACAGAGACACACACACACACACAGAGACACACACACAGAGACATACAAACACAGACACACACACACACTGACACACACAGAGACACACACAGAGACACACACACAGAGACATACAAACACACACCCCGACACACACACACCAACGTGCGCACACATATAGACACACACCGACACACACACACATACAGACACCAAAACACACACAGACACACACCAACGCGCGCGCACAGACACACACACACCCCGACACACACATACAGACAGACACCAAAGCGCGCACACACACACACACACACACCAAAACACACAGACACACACCCCGACACACAAATACAGACAGACACCAAAGCGCGCGCGCACACACACACACACACACACACACACACACACACACACACACACACACACACACACACACACACACACACAGACACAGACACACACAGAGACACACACTGACACACAGAGAGACACACACTGACACACACACAGAGACACACACAGAGACACACACTGACACACAGAGAGACACACACTGACACACACACAGAGACACACACTGACACACAGAGAGACACACACTGACACACAGAGAGACACACACTGACACACAGAGAGACACACACTGACACACACACAGAGACACACAGAGACACACACACACACACAGATAGACACACACACAGAGAGACATACACACGCACACCCCCCGACACACACACCAACGTGCGCACACACGCAGGCACGCACATACAGACAGACACCAAAGCGCGCGCGCACACACACACACACACACACACACACACACACACACACAGAGAGACACACACAGAGACACGCACACAGAGACACACACACACAGAGACACACACACAGAGACACACACAGACATAAACACACACACAGACACACAGAGACACGCACACAGAGACACACACACAGAGACACACACACAGAGAGAGACACACACTGACACATAAACACACACACAGACACACAGAGACACGCACACAGAGACACACACACAGACACACACACACACAGAGAGACACACACACAGAGAGACACACACACAGAGAGACACACACTGACACACACACAGACACACACACACAGAGAGACACACACACACACACCCCCCGACACACACACCAACGTGCGCACACACGCAGACACACACATACAGACACCAAAACACACACAGACACACACCAACGCGCACGCACACACACACACACACACACACACACACAGACAGACACCAAAGCGCACACACACACAAACACACTGACACACACACATACATACAGACAGACACACACACCAACGTGCGCACACACGCAGACACACACACACCCGAGACACACACACACAAACACACTGACACACACACATACATACAGACAGACACACACACCAACGTGCGCACACACGCAGACACACACACGCCGACACACACACACACGCCGACACACACACACGCCGACACACACACACACGCCGACACACACACACACGCCGACACACACACACACGCGAGGTGTGTTCCAGTAGATTCGGCATACGTTTTATCAGCCGTGCAGCGGTTTATTGTAGCCATATATCATCTTTAATATCTTGTAAAATAGGTCAATGACGCCGCTGCTTTCTGACGGGACAAGCTGGAGGGAAGTACCCGCGAATCAGCTCCTGCAGACGGGGACCGCGTCCAGACCGACCGCGCTGGGTGGGTGCGATGCGTGCCGAAGTGAAGAACGGATCTTTTCTAGCGAAGTTAGCCCGCGTTTCCCGGGATAAAGTGACGCTTCTCGAAAGAAACGACGTCAGAAGTTAAAGTGACCGAAAGGTGACCGTAGTGTGGCGTGCGGAGGCTGTCCTCCGCAGGTGAGACACAGAGAGAAAGTCTTCTAATGGGGGCCTAAAATCTGCTCAACTCAGCCGCTCAAACACCAAGTTAAGTTCGCCGTAAACAATGGAATAAAACGGGAACGTTTCCGAAATAAACTCACCGTTTAAGCGTCTTCCAGTTGGCAGAAAAAGAAAGTTCCGAGCTGCGAAGTTCAACTTCAACTTGTTGCTTTTGTTTGAGCTGATAAAGTGAGTTCAGGCGGACTTCCGCATCTCGTCCGTTGGTCTTTCACTCGGTGAAGTCAGGCGGGCAGCTTCCTGTCACAACTTTCACATTAAAAGAGTTTTCAGTAACCCTGTATTTGTTTTCATCTTATAGTATAGTATGGTATACTATAGTATAGAAAAAACACAGTTTGAAATTTGTGGAAACTTTATTCTATTTGTGAAAATGCAATAAAGGGAGATTTCCCTGTTCTTTTTCATATGTAGACCACATTCAGTCCTTCCAGAAAAATGCGGTGTTTTTTGGGGATTGTTGCGGATAAAAAAATCCTTGATTATGCGGCACGTTTTCTTAAAAAATGCAATGGAATATGCAGGATATTTATGCAATTTTATGCGATGAAATTGCGGGAACTTGCAAAAAACTGCAGTTTGATGAAAAAGAGAAAAAAAATACAGTGATTTTTGCAAAGAAAATGCGGGGATTATGAAATCATGCAAACCCTGCATATTTTGCGCGGAAATAAGCAATTTATGCGGCGAAAGTGCAGCGTATTTGAAAAAATGCGCCCACCCCTGCATAAATATGCAGACTTTGGCTGATTATGCTTAAATTATGCGATCGCATAATCGCGTTTTTCTGGAGGGACTGAATAAAGGCAGATTTCCCTGTTCTTTTTCATATGTAGACCACATTAGACCAGGTCCAGATCCTAAACCACTACATCAAGACTTGTCAAAATCTGGACCAAATTATCCCAGAGAGGCTAAAGATTCTTAAAAACACAGTTTCGGATTAGTGAAAGCTTTATTCTATTGGTGAAAATGCAATAAAGGAAGAATTGTGTCTGATGTGGTCTACATATGGAAACCCCCTTTTTAAGAATCTTTAGCCTCTCTGGGATAACCTAGTCCAGATTTGACAAGTCTAGATGTAGTGGTTTAGGATCTGGACCTGGTCTAATGTGGTCTACATACGTGAAATCTCCCTTTCTTGCGTAACTAATATCTAAAAGTGTGTTTTAGACATAATTAATAATTTACGTTAATGACTAACACACTTTCAACACAGTCAGTATAGTATAGTATACTATAGTATAGTATAGTATAGTATAGTATAGGATAATATAGTATATTATAAGTCAAAGTCAAAGTCTCTCGTTTTGGACAGGGAGAGAAATTGCTGCAAGAGTAACAACAGAGACACACACACACACACACACAAAGAGGGTTAAACTATGGAGTTAGAATCATGCCAAAACCTCACACACACACAAAACGTGTTTTACTCACGCCCAACGATTCACAAACAAACTCAGTGTGGTTTGCAAATACAAAACATCATTCACAAACTAATGCATTTTGTTCTGCAAATAAGAAACCTACCTATCAAACAAATACAGTATGTTTTACACATACAAAAACGTATTTCTTCAATGACAAAAAATATCCTGCAAGTACAAACTAAAATCTTTCAAGTACAAAACAAATTCTACAAGTACGGGGAAAAAAAATCCTTCAAGTACAAAAAAAAATCCTACAAGTACAAAACAAATTCTACAAGTACAAAAAACTGTCACGTGACTTTTGGCAGTAACTTTCCACCTTGCTGATCCACACACAAATGCAGGTACATTTTCTAACAAATGTCGCACTCCACAACAACAGGTGGCGCTGTTAAGTCAATGTAAGCCTACCAGGACCATAGATATATATACGCGGATTATTTTAAATGTTATTATGGTTCATAACATACTGGAACAAAGCTGAGCAACGTGTTGTTGCTGATGACTAAACCACTGATTATATATATATGTATATTGAAGCGATGCTGGCGTTAAAGACCCGCTGATCGTTGTCTGATCCTCTGAAATGAATGCCGGCATTGCATTGTGGGAAATCGGCTTTGCATGCGCCCAACTCTGATCATATCGTGTTCTGTGATCAGGGAATCTGTGCGTAGACCACGGATGATGATGTCATTGACCTACATACATCGCATCACGTTTATTTCTGTACAGAGAAGCTGTTATTGGTATTTTTAGCCCAATAACCGCTGTTTTAATCAACATTTATTCACCAGATCTTATCATGGTTTAATTGTATTTCTTTTAATGTTATTATTTCGGTCTATTTCGGCAAGGGAAGCTGCTTTGTTGTTTTGATATTTTTTTAAACTATAATACTACATCTAGCAACATATATGTAGATATTATCATAGTATGCATTTCTTTACTTTAATAATATTATTTTGGTCTTATTACTGGTGAAATATTACAGTAGGCTGTAAGACAGAACACGATATGATCAGAGTTGGGCGCATGCAAAGCCGATTTCCCACAATGCAATGCTGGCATTCATTTCAGAGAATCAGACAACGATCAGCAGGTCTTTAACGCCAGCATCGCTTCAATATACATATATATAATCAGTGGTTTAGTCATCAGCAACACGTTGCTCAGTTTTGTTCCAGTATGTTATGAACCATAATAACATTTAAAATAATCCGCGTGTATATATCTATGGTCCTGGTAGGCTTACATTGACTTAACAGCGCCACCTGCTGTTGTGGAGTGCGAATTACAGGACTTTTGTTAGAAAATGTACCTGCATTTGTGTGTGGATCAGCAAGGTGGAAAGTTAGTGCCAAAAGTCACGTGACAGTTTTTTGTACTTGTAGAATTTGTTTTGTACTTGTAGGATTTTATTTTGTACTTGAAGGATTTTTTTTTTGTACTTGAAGGATTTTTTTTGTACTTGAAAGATTTTTTTTTGTACTTGAAAGATTTTAGTTTGTATTTGCAGGATATTTTTTGTCACTGAAGAAATACGTTTTTGTATGTGTAAAACATACTGTATTTGTTTGATAGGTAGGTTTCTTATTTGCAGAACAAAATGCATTAGTTTGTGAATGATCTTTTGTATTTGCAAACCACACTGAGTTTGTTTGTGAATCGTTGGGCGTGAGTAAAACACGTTTTGTGTGTGTATGTGAGGTTTTGGCATGATTCTAACTCCATATTAAACTGTTAGAAACACAAATGTATGTTGAACATCTCGGCTACTCAAAGAGCTGTGCAAATTACAAATCACCATTTTCTAAAAGGCTGCTAGTAAAAAAAAATAAATATGTATCCATTTATAAATATAAATATCCTTACAATCCATTGTACAAATGCAGTAATTCCTTCATTCATATCCATACATACATTCAGTCACAGATTTACATTAATAAAATTCATGGTCATACGTTCATCGCTGCTCATTTGTGAGCTTAACTGCGAGAGGAACTAATGAGTGCTTATACCAGTTATTATATTTGCAGAGAGGAACCCTGTACCTCTTTCCTGAGTTCAATCGCCCAAACTCTGAAAACAACACATGAGAGTTATCAGATATCTATATATCAGAGAGATGATTAAAAAGCTCCTGTGAGTTGAGGGGTACAGGTGTTCCCATAATTTTGCCTGCCGTCTTAACCAAATAATAAAAGAAAATATAGTATATACTTGTATATATACTTGTATAGTATATGTATATCCCATAATTTAGTCTTTTCATCCCGTATTTTTGACTTTTTATCCCAAAATCTTTCTCATAATTTTGTTTATTTATATCTCATTATTTTGACTTATTATCCCCAAATCTTTATCTCATAATTTTGTGTATTTATCCCATAATAATTAATCCCCAGTAGTTTACTCGAGTTTACTCCGTCTGCACCCCTGCGTGTGTGTGTGTATTGTTTTCAGTGCCATAAAAGTATCGAAGTTCGGTACCCAGCCCTACATTTCCACTGATGAATGCAGTATACAGTAGGTACACACACACACACACACACACACACACACACACACACACACACACACACACACACACACACACACACACACAGACAGACCACTTCATATACAACTCCCCTGTGTAGTCTACTACTGACTTAACTGACTTACCTGATGGAGAACAGGGCAGATTCAGAATGTAATCACAAAACATCCCAATGAATATGTGCAGTAATCAGACATTAGGCTCATGGACTCAGGGCAGTGGGCTACACACCTGGCCTGTTATGAGAGCCAATCAGCACCTATCTGAGTTCATCAGCAGCCAGAACCAGACCATGGGTGTGTGTCTGTGTGTGTGTGTGTGTATATCTGTGTGTGTGTTGTCTGTGTGTGTATATCTGTGTGTGTGTATCTGTGTCTCTGTGTGTGTATATGACACCCCGGTCAGCAAGCTTTTTTTTTTAACTATATATCATTTTATGAATGGATATTGTCTCCCAGTCTATTCTGAAATGTCGGTTGCTCACCAGTCCAAATACTAAGTTGTAACTTATGTTAATGCAGTATTCATTCTCAGTTCCTCTTTCAGTTTCCTGTTGAAACGCTTGAATGTCCTTCTCAGCAGCTCGGACACACACCAAGAATAAAAGGTCAGAATATTTTGTTGAAAATTTTGATTATTTTTAGAATAAAAGGTCAGAATATTGCGTATACATTTTTTTATTATTTTCAGAATAAAAGGTCAGAATATTACGTTTAAAAAAATGTGATTATTTTCAGAATAAAAGGTCAGAATATTACGTTTAAAAAATGTGATTATTTTCAGAATAAAAGGTCAGAATATTACGTTTAAAAAAATTGATTATTTTCAGAATAAAAGGTCAGAATATTACCTTTGAAAAAGTTGGATTATTTTCAGAATAAAATGTCAGAATATTACGTTGAATTTTTTTTATTATTTTCAGAATAAAAGGTCAGAATATTATCTTAAATGTGATTATTTTCAGAATAAAAAGGTCAGAATATTACGTATACAATTTTTTATTATTTTCAGAATAATAGGTCAGAATATTACGTTTAAAAAAATTGGATTATTTTCAGAATAAAAGGTCAGAATATTACGTTTAAAAATTTGGATTATTTTCAGAATAAAAGGTCAGAATATTACGTTTAAAAAAAATGGATTATTTTCAGAATAAAAGGTCAGAATATTACCTTTGAAAAAGTTGGATTATTTTCAGAATAAAAGGTCAGAATATTACCTTTGAAAATGTGATTATTTTCAGAATAAAAGGTCAGAATATTAAATTGAAAAAATTTGATTACTTTCAGAATAAAAATTCACAATCTTACATTGAAAAAGTTGAATTATTTTCAGAATAAAATGTCAGAATATTAGAAAAAAAAGTCAAAGAATTTCAGGAAAAAGTGGGATAATATATAAAAAAAAACTATTTTGAATATTTAAGAATGAAAGTCAGATAATTTTAGAGAAAGATTGTAATATTATCAGAAAAAAAATTCAGAGTAAAAAGTTGGATTATTTTGAGGATAAAAGTCGAAAATCTTTTTGAAAAAAAACGTAATATTACAGAAAAATCACCATAATTATCTCAATATTGGGCAATCAAATGTAGCCAAGTTCACACACTTTTTGACAGTAGATTCATAAGAACAATGATTTATTTTTTTTACTTGTTTTAACAAAAACTACATGTATGAAAGATAACATAACATGAAGGTCATTTCTAACTCTTCCTGATTCACACACAGTTACTGGCGCAAACATCACCAAACTCCCTTCAGAAATGTGTCCGTTTAATTGTCGCCTTGCTTGGAACCAACGGTAGATTAAATGGAAAAAGCTTTGAACAAATTAGTGTTTAAGTGTCTCCTGCTGAATTCGGCATTAAAATAACGTGAATACAGCTTCACTTATTTGAGCAAAAAGTTAAATTTGTACCTCAGTTCGTCCTGACATGTTGCTTTCTCTCGGTCGATGGCTGACTAACACTTATGGTACGTGTCCATTTACGCATTTTTATTTAAAGAGAAGGGATCCCCCCGCTTGTTCTCAGCAGTGCACGCCATTGTTCTCGCCACTAGCAGTCATCGGTCTGTCTTCACTGACCAATGACGAGCAAAGAAAAGAGGCTCCGCCTTCCTGCAACGCGATGGCTGCAGCTGATTGGATGAACGCTACACGTGGGTCTGCCCCCCCCAGGATTTCTAAACGGACCAACATGACGATCTCATATTTAACCCTTGTGTTGACTTCGGGTCAAATTGATCGGTTTTCAATTTATGTTTTATATCAGAAAATATGGGAAGTAGAAATAAGCGCTGAAAATGTGTAGAAGAAAAATTTAGCAATTTAAAACGTTCAAAAAAAATGTGTTTTTTTTAAGGTTGACGGGAAGACAACACAAAGGTTAAGGAAAATAGCTGACCGAAACGTGTTTCTGAAATCATTTTAAGCGAGAAATAGGCTATACAGTTGCTGAATCTGTTGAACCTGCTGAATTTGTTTTTGAAATTATGGCAAAATGTCACTAAAATGTCCACTAAAAGTTCTGTTGTTGCTGCTGACAGACTCAGATTATTATTCCAAGTGTCTGACAACATTATGGGATGGATCCCTACAGAGATAGACCTTTTAGTTAAAGAGTAAGATCCTTTTAGTTTAACATGAAACAGCCCCATAATCACCATCACCAAACTCCACCAGACTCCATGTAAATAATCAGGACTTTTAGCGTGTATAGAGCCAGCATATCTCCACCAGACTCCATGTAAATAATCAGGACTTTTAGCGTGTATAGAGCCAGCATATCTCCACCAGACTCCATGTAAATAATCAAGACTTTTAGCGTGTATAGAGCCAGCATATCTCCACCAGACTCCATGTAAATAATCATGACTTTTAGCGTTTATAGAGCCAGCATATCTCCACCAGACTCCATGTAAATAATCAGGACTTTTAGCGTGTATAGAGCCAGCATATCTCCACCAGACTCCATGTAAATAATCAGGACTTTTAGCGTGTATAGAGCCAGCATATCTCCACCAGACACCATGTAAATAATCAGGACTTTTAGCGTGTATAGAGCCAGCATATCTCCACCAGACTCCATGTAAATAATCAGGACTTTTAGCGTGTATAGAGCCAGCATATCTCCACATGTAAATGGGTGAATTAAGGGTTTATTTCAACCAAACCAGAGTGATGATTGTTGGAACATCGGAAAGATGAACCAAGACGGTTTTGTTTGGTTTCTGCTGACTTTTAATGAAGTGTGTTTTACGATGTTAAAAGTAGTATATGTAGTAGTAGTAGTATATAGTATGGAGTTTGGTGGGTTTGGTGATGGCATTCAGATCGACAACGGTCAGTTTAAAAGATTTCCGTCAGCTTTTGAGAGGCGGCGAGCCGAGCCGGCCGCTCCTCATTTGCATAAAGTTGGCTGGATTCAACTTTATGCAAATGAGGAGCGGGAAACTCAACGCTCCGCCTCTCCAAAGTCCCCTGCGATGCTCCCAGAATGCATTGCACGGCTGCTCCCATAGACAGCTGAATGAGAAAGTGTGGATTTGACGCTGACAGTGGACACGTAGCCTACAATTACACTTGTTGAAATTAACACTAGAGTATTATCTGTTCCACATTTAAACTCAGTCCCAACTTTGAGCAGATTAAGCCCCCAAACGACCCAGAATGCAGCGCAGCATGAAAACGATTGTTAACAACAGATGAAAGAGAGAAACAGCTGGAGAGACGATTACAGATTACAATGACAGGCCGAGTCCCAGTATGCGAGTACTCTCTCCTGTAGGATTACTGTAGTTTTCCCTCTCACGGGGACTTGGCAGGCAGCGTGGAGGCTTCCTCTCCCTCGCTGCCCAGCAGAGAGACGTCGCTGCCGTACAGCAGAGCGCCGCGGTCACCGACCTCCACCTGCAGAACAAAAACTCATCATTATAGTGTTCATTTCGTCAGACGAGAAACTACTTTTGAACGTACACATGTTCCACCAAAAACAAGTTCCTTCCTGAGGCTATTTAGCAGAGGCACCGTGGCTCCGTCCGGAGCTAAGCACCAACCAAGATGATTGTGATTGGTTTAAAGAAATGCCAATAAACCAGAGCACGTTTTCTTCCCATCCAGGAATGCTGTGTGGACTAGCCAGACCTTCCTCCACAGTGCTGTGGAAGAGGGTCTAGCAAAGCGAGACTATCCATCCATCTTCGTCCGCTTATCCGGTATCGGGTCGAGACTAGGTAGTTAATAATTATCCGTTTTGCCATATTAGCGAGTTAACAAGTTGGCTAGTCACAGAATCTTCCAGCATGATATGTTAGGAAATCAACCAGTTAACAAGTAGGCTAGTAGAGTATTTAGCGTGTTGTTAACACTTGGCTGTAAACAGGCTTGGATTAGGTATTTAAAATCCAATAACTGTATTCCATTAGTTTAAATTGGTCGTATTCTAAATACAGTTACTGTCTTTAAAAATAGAGATGGTATTTCCTTTTTTAAGTCCGCCAAGTAGGTCATGTTTTCCATTTGTTTTGCCTGTCTGTCTGTCTGCAGGATTAACTAAATATGTTCGTCAACAACATTTTTTAACCATGACTAAGACAAGACGATGACGAGACTGCGCCAATGTCCAAAAACGCTGACTAAGACTAAATTAAGGTGCAATTACTGTTGACGAAAAAAAAAAGACGAGACTAAAATGTTTTGCATAAAATTAGAGATGTTCCGATACCAATATCGGTATCGGCTCCGATGCTGCCTAAAATGCTGGTATCGGGAAGTACTGGAGTTTATGCACCGATCCGATACCACGTAATAAAGCCCTAAAGAAAATCTACGTTAAAGTAGTTTATTTATGTTATTTTTCCGTTATAACTGACTGTCAAACCGGATAATAAAAGAAAGTTTGGCTGGTGTCGGCTGATACGCAAGTTCAGGTATTGGAATCGGTATCGGGAAGCAAAAAATGGTATCGGGCCATCTCTACATAAAATAAAAACTAAGATAAAATCTCTTCATTTTCGTCTACAATCGTCTCTACTTTTCCAGAATATTCAGCTGTTACTAGGGTTGGGTACCGAGACCCGGTGCTAATAACTTTATATAATTCCTTTTTATATAACTATTTGACTGACATGGTTATCAGAAATTATGTCAGAAATAATTTATTATTTAAAAAAAAAAGACTAAAATGTTTTGACTAAAACTTGACTAAGATACCTAGAGTTCTCTTTTGACTAAAACTAAAATGACGAGACTTTTAGTCGACTAAAACTTGACTAACAAAAAAAATATATGTGAATGACTAAATATGACTAAAACTAACAAGGACATTGGGCACAAGACTAAATTAAAAATAGGTGACAAAACACTACATCCTCATCATCATCACACAGAAGAGACAGATTAGAAACACAATCCTCTAAATCTCAGCAGCACATGTTAGTTCCTAAATATTGGATACTACATTTCCCAAAATGCACCTAGATTGTGTCTTTCAAACTCCACACCTGTAGCTCTAGTAAGTATTATTTTTTCATATATGTATATAGTGTCTTAGACCTGTGCACCTTACGCCCCGTTTTTTTTTTTGCACTACCGTATATTTTCCTGACTATAAATCCAGCCCAGTCTCACGGCAGTTCGTGAAATGGTCACGGTATTGACTCTACGACAAAATCATGACCTGTACACAAAATAAACGAGAAAATCGTGACCTGTACACCAAATAAACGAGAAAATCGTGACCTGTACACGAGATAAATGAGATAAACGAGAAAATTGTGACCTGTTAACGAAATGAAAGAGAAAATCGTGACCTGTACACGAAATAAACGAGAAAATTGTGACCAGTACACGAAATAAACGAGATAAACGAGAAAATCGTGACCTGTTCACGAAATAAAAGAGAAAATTGTGACCCGTACACGAAATAAAACGAGAAAATTGTGACCTGTACACGAAATAAACAAGAAAATCGTGACCAGTACACAAAATAAACGAGATAAACGAGAAAATCGTGACCAGTACACGAAATAAACAAGAAAATCGTGATCTGTACACAAAATAAACGAGAAAATCGTGACCCGTACACAAAATAAACGAGAAAATTGTGACCTGTTGACGAAATAAACGAGAAAATCGTGACCAGTACACGAAATAAATGAGAAAATCGTGACCTGTACACGAAATAAACGAGAAAATCGTGACCAGTACACAAAATAAACGAGATAAACGAGAA
>NC_041336.1:3315308-3317808 GCF_004354835.1 Perca flavescens | reverse complement strand
TCGACTGAACATTTGCGGAAAAAATATCAGGATAAATATCGTATATCGATATTCAGCCAAAATATAATCGGGATATGACTTTTGGTCCATATCGCCCAGCCATAGCTCTGACATTCCACACTGTGGGACATTTTAAAACACTAATTCATCCGTCGTAGGACCATGCCAACGCTACATGAAACAATAAATAACAATAACAATAATAACAACCTGTCATTAAAAAAATAATTTACCTAATCAAACATTTTACTCGACGCACTCAAATTGGGTTCGCGGGTCTAACTTTGTAGCAGCATGACGTCATGCGATATGGACCAAAAGTCATATCCCGATTATATTTTGGCTGAATATCGATATACGATATATATATCCCGATATTTTTTCCACAAATGTTCAGTCGAAGCCAAATATGACATGTCACAAGTAGTTTCATAGAAACCGGCTATTTCAGTGATCAGTTGCAAAATCAAATGAATACATAATAAACAGGTTTCTTCACCTGGTTCAATGCTCAGCTGTTCTAATAACAATAAAATGTGAACATAAATACTGTATAACAACTTTCCCGGGTCTGGTAGATCTTGTGTGCTGACCAAATTTGACATTTGCACCATGTATGGTTTTCGGGATAACTGCAATGTTTCAATCGTCCCGGTTGTACCCTACTTCCCTCTAGTAAAACATGGCGGCGGTGTCTCACCCCGAGAACATGTGGCGCCCCCCGCAGGAAGGTGGCGGTCATGTCGTCCATCTTGGAGGCGGGGTCGGGGGGCGGGGCCTGTCTGGTGGAAGGGGCGGGGCCTGTCTTGTGGAAGGGGGCGGGGCTTCACCCTTAGGAAAGACCTGAGTGACCACGGTCACTTCACCCACGGTGGTGATGGAAGTGGAAGTCATGGTGGAGGTCAGAGGTCACACACTGAGACCAGAACAAGAGAGAGAGGAGAGACACACACACACACACACACACACACACACACACACACACACACACACACACACACAGACACACAGAGACACACACACACACACACACACACACACACACACACACACACACACACACACACACACACACACACACACACACACACACACACACACACACACACACACACACACACACACACACACACATTTTAACCATTTATTTATGTCCCCATAAAGAAAAATAGTACAGGGATACAAATATTACAGATGCAGTACAACACACAGGGCTTGACATTAACTTTTTGAGGCACTTGTCCTTCGGACAAGTACATTTACGTTTCACTTGTCCATGAACAAAAGTCACTTGTCCGGGTAAAGATTCATCATTTTATAATTTTATTTTGTGTTTTGCTAATGCAGAATTTTAAGAAACCATTGAAAGCATCCAAACTCTATCAACATTAATACAATTCAGTTTAAACAGTAGAAACAAATGTGTCCCAAGAATAGATTTCCCCTTCAACAAGTAAAAAGGATCTCCAGACTCATAATACAAAGTTATACTTTGCACGACGGTGTGCAGAAGTTAATATATTGAGATTCTAAGTGAATATTTTAAAGTTTCTCATTACTTTCAGATTCCTACTCAATATTCTAAGTTACTATGTCAATTGAGATATTTTGAGATATTGAGTCAATATATTGAGATTGTAAGTCAATATTTGGAATGTTTTCATTGCTTTGAGATTCTTAGTCAATATTCTGAGTTACTAAATCAATATATTACGATACTAAGCCAATATATTGAGATTAAGTCAATATTTTATAGTTTCTCATTACTTTGATATTCTTTGTTTATATTCTGAGTCAATCTATTGAGATACTAATTCAATATTTTGACCAGAGGTAGTGGTGACTTGAACTTATACTATATCTAAAATAATTTTGTAGACATAACAATGGATTTTGCCACTAAATGTTGGTGTCGTTGTTTTTTTTTTCTTTCTACAATTTCACTTACCAAGGGATCCTTTAAAAGGTGTAGCTACTTTACAGTTGATTATTACCTGATATTTAATCCGCTACAAACGAGTAGCGGAGCAGCTAGTAACGTTACGAGGCAGAGAGCCAGCCGTCAGGAGTCAAATTAACTTCATGCTTCATCCGCACAAAGCACACTTCTATCGCCACGAGTGACAGCTTTATTCGGCTCGTTTTCTGTGAACGATGTGGGGACGGGGTAACGTTAAAGCGTAGTTAGCATGCTAACGTTAGCTAACTAACACCGGCTGCCTGGCTTGCTGGTTCCGCGGTGCTTTCATGCTGTATCGCTTACAGAGAAGGAGCTGAACAGTGGGCTGGGTCTAACGTCAGTGGGCTGGGTCTAACGTCAGTGGGCTGGGTCTAACGTCAGTGGGCTGGGTCTAACGTCAGTGGGCTGGGTCTAACGTTAGCGGGCTGGGTCTAACGTCAGCGGTCCGCTCTCCCGCTGCTGCTGGGTCTAACGTTAGTTAATGTATTTGTTTCAAATCGGTAAAGTAAAATCTGTAACAGAAACGGAATGAGTGGCACA
>NC_041336.1:3302808-3310308 GCF_004354835.1 Perca flavescens | reverse complement strand
CGCCTCCTCCTCCTCGCCTTCTTCCCCGACATCGTTGTTTCTGCTTCTATAGCCAGCCACCTCTCCTCCTCCTCCTCCTCCTCCTCCTCTTCTTCCCTGTCATGATGTTGTTTCTGCTTCTCTGTATAGCCAGCCACCTCTCCTCCTCCTCCTCCTCCTCGGCTTCAGTTAATGCTGAAGCAGCTACTACAGCCCCAAACATGTCTGAAGTTTTTGAGGACTCCGCCTGTAGATTCTTAATCTTGTTCTCCTCTAATTTCTCTGCACCACCTCCCTTGCACTTTAGTGGTTGTTTGTCCATTATAACGTGGATGCTAAACTTCCAGCATAACTATTACAGCTCACGTCTCAGGGCCGGGAGGCGTGGCCATGGTGGGATTCGTAAATTTGCAGCCGGGAGTGGGGAAGAGGGTTCCTGGATTTGATTGGGTCAGGCCAGTGCCAATAAAGAAAATTAACCAATGGGCCGCTGTGAGTTCTTTATGGGCCGGCCCAGCCAAAAAATTAAAAAAAGGCCTTTTTATATCAGCGATTCGGCCCAAAAGTCCGTCGGCCCACCGGGAAAATGCCCGGTATGCCAGATGGCCAGTCCAGCCCTGCCACTAGGGCTGGGAGGCGATACGGAGAAAATTCAATATCACGATATTTTATACCAAATACCTCGATATCGATACCGCAGCGATATTGTAGTGTTGACTATTGGTGCTTTCACAAAATATTTGAGACAAAATGAGATTTTTGATAAATAATCACCAGTAATGTGGAGATAATGACTAAGTGGGTAAAGGTAAATAATAGAACAGTACAAGTAGTAGAAAAGTACATCACTTTACTGTAATGCACCCTTTACAACCAGGAAAACTCTAAACTTATGGCATATCACGATATCACGATATCCAAAATCTAAGACGATATCTAGTCTCATATCACGATATCGATATAAAATTGATATATTGCCCAGCTCTACTCACCACTCTCAGCAAAAGCCTAAACACCTGTCTCTACAGAGTGTTTAGCTGTAAAGATGGTAGCCTACCAACCGCAAATGGCTAGTAAACACAACCCCAAATTCTCATCATTGGTTACTTGCTGTACCTTGTCTGATAGGCTACAGTATTGTGGGATAGTATCAGTACATCCTGGCTACTGTTAGCGCACACTAGGGATGGGCGTATCGATCCTGTGGTATCGATAGATCGATATACTCACGCTACTCATTTGGCATTGATTTCCTTAAAAAAATTGGGCTTTTTTTCTTTTTTTGAGAAATACCAAAAGTGAAAATGTGTATGTTTTTGTTCATATTTAATTTATTTCATTCATATTTATGTTATTTATTTTAATTTTATTATGTATTGACCATAATACATTTTCTATAAATGGTCTGGATTTGTCTTCTGATTTGTCTTAAATGTAATAATATTTTTACTGACAAAAATTGCCAAAAAGAAATTAACGGTATCGGTATCGTTATCGATGAAAATGCAAGAAAAAGTAATCTTATCGTATCGAATCCTAAAAGTGTGGTATCGCGCATCCCTAGCGCGCACGGCTCGGGGCGAATGGCCGGATGATGAGCCTATTTGGGAGAAAGTCCAGGGCTGTTTTTTTTTAGCCCCAGTCCTTCCCTGCTAAAACCCCCAAAAAAAGTCGAAAGACCCCGGATCTAGATTATAATAAATACCCCGAATTTACCACAAGACCCTCTGGCATCATGGGAGCATTTGAGACTTTCACCAGCCAGTGTTTAAATAGCCCAATATGCCAAAATAAATCTTAAATTCACTGAATCTGAAATAAAGTCTGGTGTGGCGTTCTATTCCGCATTAACAGGAAGTGATCCTTCTTAGGAAAAGACTGTTGATTTTACTTTAATGTTAAATATAGATTATAATACATACACCGAATTTACCACAAGACCCTCTGGCATCATGGGAGCCTTTGAGACTCTCACCAGCAAGTGTTTAAATCGCCCAATATGTCAAAATAAATCTTAAATTCACTGATTCTGAAATGGAGTCTGGTGTGGAGGTCTATCCCGCTGTAAAACATTACCGATAAATCAGGAAATGTTTGTGGCGCAGTAGCTTAATATTCTAAAAGTGCTAAAAGTGCAAGTATTCTCTTGAATATGTTTGAATATGTGAATATGATCGCTTTCATAATAATAAGAACAATGTTTACCTGCAGTTTAATCGTATTTTCAGGTGGAGATGTGGAGCTAAGCTTTCCAACTTTTGACAGCGTTGATTTCTCTCCAGAGGTGAAATGATGCTGCCTTCAGGTGCTCGACGTAAACTCGGAAACCACACACCGGACAAAACAAGTTGCTTTCGAGTGGAAATAAAAACAATTGATCTTACAAGCTTTATTATGTGTATGATATAGCAGCAATAGTCGATTAACTGTGTGCCATTTAAGCAACAAAATAAATAAAACATTTAAAAAAATATATACTTAACTTTATTTACACATAAAAGAGACAGAGACACAAGGAAATCTTACATGAAATGCGACAACCAAACTGTGGTTTTAAGGTTAAAACTGCAGCTTTAAATTACAAAAACTTAAACAATATTCTGACAAAATCATACATTCAACATTTTGTCATTTTGACGGGTTAAGTCAGTAGTGCGCACTAGATTATGTTTACTCTGATTACACTTAAACACATCGTGTTTATCTCTCCACAACATCATTTCCAAGAATCCAAACACTTCCCTTTATTATTTAAAGAAACAGGATCAGGGAGTAGGAGGCAGACTGACACACACACACACACACACACACACTACCTTTAGCATTTATAGAGCCAGCAAATCTCCACCAGACTCCATGTAAATAATCAGGACTTTTAGCATGTATAGAGCCAGCATATCTCCACCAGACTCCATGTAAATAATCAGGACTTTTAGTGTGTATAGAGCCAGCATATTTAGTGACATCATAGTGAATGTCATGAGGGCAAAAGCGTTGGACTTTTTTGGAAAAAATTCAGATATTTTGTCAAAAGTTATAATGTTTATTTCTTCACAGTTTGACTCCCAAGACATATGAGAAGCATTATAGACAGGAGATTGGCTTAGAATACATACAGTTAGGTTCGGAAATATTTTGGACAGTGACACAATTTTCATGATTTTGGCCCTGTGCAATAACACAATGGATTTGAAAAGAAATTGTAGTGCAGACTTTCAGCTTTATTTTGCTCGTATTTACATCAACGTCAGATTTTGAGATGCGGCGAGCGATGCGGCGAGCCGAGCCGGCCGCTCCTCATTTGCATAAAGTTGGCTGGATTCAACAACATGCAAATGCTCCCAGAATGCATTGCACGGCTGCTCCCATAGACAGTTGAATGAGAAAGTGTGGATTTGACGCTGACAGTGGACACGTAGCCTTCAATTACATTTGTTGAAATTAACACTAGAGTATTATCTGTTCCACATTTAAACTCAGTCCCAACTTTGAGCAGATTAAGCCCCCAAACGACCCAGAATGCAGCGCAGCATGAAAACGATTGTTAACAACAGATGAAAGAGAGAAACAGCTGGAGAGACGATTACAGATTACAATGACAGGCCGAGTCCCAGTATGCGAGTACTCTCTCCTGTAGGATTACTGTAGTTTTCCCTCTCATAGGGACTAGGGAGGCAGCGTGGAGGCTTCCTCTCCCTCGCTGCCCAGCAGAGAGACGTCGCTGCCGGACAGCAGAGCGCCGCGGTCACCGACCTCCACCTGCAGAACAAAAACTCATCATTAGAGGGTGACACAGGAATCAACTCCCATCCCGAGCCCACGAAAATACTCCCGTCATATCCCGATCACGAGACTGCCCCGTCCCAAAAAATCCTGTCCTGCAAAATCCAAAAAGAAACACTCCCAAATCCCAGCCTGCAGGTAATGTATGTTACCTAGACCTGCAGGTAATGCATGTTACCTAGACCTGTAGGTAATACATCTTACCTAGACCTGCAGGTAATGTATGTTACCTAGACCTGCAGGTAATACATGTTACCTAGACCTGCAGGTAATACATGTTACCTAGACCTGCAGGTAATGTATGTTACCTAGACCTGTAGGTAATACATGTTACCTAGACCTGTAGGTAATGTATGTTACCTAGACCTGCAGGTAATACATGTTACCTAGACCTGTAGGTAATGTATGTTACCTAGACCTGCAGGTAATACATGTTACCTAGACCTGCAGGTAATACATGTTACCTAGACCTGCAGGTAATGTATGTTACCTAGACCTGCAGGTAATACATGTTACCTAGACCTGCAGGTAATACATGTTACCTAGACCTGTAGGTAATGTATGTTACCTAGACCTGCAGGTAATACATGTTACCTAGACCTGCAGGTAATACATGTTACCTAGACCTGCAGGTAATGTATGTTACCTAGACCTGCAGGTAATACATGTTACCTAGACCTGCAGGTAATACATGTTACCTAGACCTGCAGGTAATACATGTTACCTAGACCTGCGGGTAATACATGTTACCTAGACCTGCAGGTAATACATGTTACCTAGACCTGCGGGTAATACATGTTACCTAGACCTGCGGGTAATACATGTTACCTAGACCTGCAGGTAATACATGTTACCTAGACCTGCAGGTAATGCATGTTACCTAGACCTACAGGTAATACATAGGACTGCAGGTAATGCATGTTACCTAGACCTGCAGGTAATACATGTTACCTAGACCTGCAGGTAATACATGTTACCTAGACCTGCAGGTAATGCATGTTACCTAGACCTGCAGGTAATACATGTTACCTAGACCTGCAGGTAATGCATGTTACCTAGACCTGCAGGTAATACATGTTACCTAGACCTGCAGGTAGTGTATGTTACCTAGACCTGCAGGTAGTGCATGTTACCTAGACCTGCAGGTAATGCATGTTACCTAGGCCTGCAGGTAATACATGTTACCTAGACCTGCAGGTAATACATGTTACCTAGGCCTGCAGGTAATACATGTTACCTAGACCTGCAGGTAATGCATGTTACCTAGACCTGCAGGTAATGCATGTTACCTAGACCTGCAGGTAATACATGTTACCTAGACCTGCAGGTAATACATGTTACCTAAGCCTGCAGGTAATACATGTTACCTAGACCTGCAGGTAATGTATATTACCTAGGCCTGCAGGTAATACATGTTACCTAGACCTGCAGGTAATGCATGTTACCTAGACCTGCAGGTAATACATGTTACCTAGACCTGCAGGTAATACATGTTACCTAGACCTGCAGGTAGTGCATGTTACCTAGGCCTGCAGGTAATACATGTTACCTAGACCTGCAGGTAATGCATGTTACCTAGGCCTGCAGGTAGTGCATGTTACCTAGGCCTGCAGGTAATACATGTTACCTAGACCTGCAGGTAATGCATGTTACCTAGACCTGTAGGTAATACATGTTACCTAGACCTGCAGGTAGTGTATGTTACCTAGACCTGCAGGTAGTGCATGTTACCTAGACCTGCAGGTAATACATGTTACCTAGACCTGCAGGTAATACATGTTACCTAGACCTGCAGGTAGTGCATGTTACCTAGACCTGCAGGTAATACATGTTACCTAGACCTGCAGGTAGTGTATGTTACCTAGACCTGCAGGTAGTGCATGTTACCTAGACCTGCAGGTAATGCATGTTACCTAGGCCTGCAGGTAATACATGTTACCTAGACCTGCAGGTAATACATGTTACCTAGGCCTGCAGGTAATACATGTTACCTAGACCTGCAGGTAATACATGTTACCTAGACCTGCAGGTAGTGCATGTTACCTAGACCTGCAGGTAATGCATGTTACCTAGGCCTGCAGGTAATACATGTTACCTAGACCTGCAGGTAATACATGTTACCTAGGCCTGCAGGTAATACATGTTACCTAGACCTGCAGGTAATGCATGTTACCTAGACCTGCAGGTAATGCATGTTACCTAGACCTGCAGGTAATACATGTTACCTAGACCTGCAGGTAATACATGTTACCTAGACCTGCAGGTAGTGCATGTTACCTAGGCCTGCAGGTAATACATGTTACCTAGACCTGCAGGTAATGCATGTTACCTAGACCTGGAGGTAATGCATGTTACCTAGGCCTGCAGGTAGTGCATGTTACCTAGGCCTGCAGGTAATACATGTTACCTAGACCTGCAGGTAATGCATGTTACCTAGACCTGTAGGTAATACATGTTACCTAGACCTGCAGGTAGTGTATGTTACCTAGACCTGCAGGTAGTGCATGTTACCTAGACCTGCAGGTAATACATGTTACCTAGACCTGCAGGTAATACATGTTACCTAGACCTGCAGGTATTGCATGTTACCTAGACCTGCAGGTAGTGTATGTTACCTAGGCCTGCAGGTAGTGCATGTTACCTAGGCCTGCAGGTAATACATGTTACCTAGACCTGCAGGTAGCGCATGTATAGTGTAGCCTAAATATGAGGCAACCTCAGTGATTTGACCACGATTAACCAAACGCACACACGCGAGAGTCTGATAACTTTAGACGACATGGGGAACAAAACGGGAGCGGGACGGGATTCTTTCTCTCTGGATTTTGCAAGACAGGATTTCTTTGGGCGGGGCAGTCTCATGATCGGGATGTGACGGCAGTATTTTCGTGTGCTCGGGACGGGATGGGAGCGAGAGTTGATTCCCAGTACCCAACCCCAGAACCCTTTCCTCGGTTCCTCTCTCGCGTCTCTCCCGTGTCTCCTCGGTGGGAGGGACTAAGACGCGAGGAAGGGAGACAAGTGGAGGAGTCGAGGAGGCCATTTAAGCGACATGAGAGGCAGGGCCTGGATGTTGACAATGTCTGGCTCCGCCCCCCTGGGCAGTCCTATATAATCTACCACGCAGTCTCACCATGATGGGGGGCGGAGCTGTCTCACCATGATGGGGGCGGAGCTGTCTCACACAGACACACACACACGCAGTCTCACCATGATGGGGGCGGAGCTGTCTCACCATGATGGGGCGGAGCTGTCTCACCATGATGGGGGCGGAGCTGTCTCACCATGATGGGGGGCGGAGCTGTCTCACCATGATGGGGGCGGAGCTGTCTCACACAGACACACACACACACGCAGTCTCACCATGATGGGGGCGGAGCTGTCTCACCATGATGGGGGCGGAGCTGTCTCACCATGATGGGGGGCGGAGCTGTCTCACCATGATGGGGGGCGGAGCTGTCTCACACAGACACACACACACACACAGTCTCACCATGATGGGGGGGGGCGGAGCTGTCTCACCATGATGGGGGGCGGAGCTGTCTCACCATGATGGGGGCGGAGCTGTCTCACCATGATGGGGGGCGGAGCTGTCTCACCATGATGGAGGGCGGAGCTGTCTCATCATGATGGGGGCGGAGCTGTCTCACCATGATGGAGGGCGGAGCTGTCTCACCATGATGGGGGGCGGAGCTGTCTCACCATGATGGGGGCGGAGCTGTCTCACCATGATGGGGG
>NC_041336.1:3287808-3297808 GCF_004354835.1 Perca flavescens | reverse complement strand
GACACACGCACACAGACACACACACACACACACACACACAGCACACACACACAGACACACACACACACACACACACACACACACACACACACACAGGCAGAGACACGCGCGCACACACACGTGTACGCACAGACACACACACAGGCAGAGACACGCGCGCACTCACACGTGTACGAACACACACACGCACGCGCACACACACACACACACACACAGACCGTAGAGATACAGAGACACACACACACATATTAAATTATTATGTTTAACAAAAATATATTAATTTCTAGTACTAGGGGGTCCCTACTCGCTCTCTCTTTTAGCCTAAAAAAGTCGAAAGACCCCGGATCTAGATTATAATACATACACCGAATTTACCACAAGACCCTCTGGCATCATGGGAGCCTTTGAGACTTTCACCAGCGAGAGTCTTAATCGCCTAATATACCAAAATAAATCTTAAATTCACTGAATCTGAAATGGAGTCTGGTGTGGAGCTCTATTCCTCATCAACAGGTAGAGCTAGGCCACTTATGACGGAGCATTAGGGCCACATCAAGGGGGAAAAGATCAAGGAGGAAGAGGTTTTATTTATTTTGGATTTCGAGAATAAAGTCGAAACGGCGAGAATAAACTTGATATGTCAAGAATCAAGTCGGACTTTAGAAAATAACCCAAACTACTAGTCTTCTACAAAATGCCTTGTGAAGGGCTATATGACCTCGTGACATTATACTTCAGAATCGGTTTTAATAACAAGGAAATTCTGAGTTGACTTTATTCTCGTCATGTTGACTTTGTTTTCGAAATGCAAAATAAATAAATACATCTTCCTCAACTTCTTTCCGCTTGATGTGGTCCTAATGCTCCGTCGTATTTCGGTATTAAAACCAACATCTTGACAAACACACCACTGCTAGATTAACTGTTAAAGTTTAGCATATACATTAATAAATCAGGAAAGGTTTGTGGCGTAGTGGCTTACTATTCTGTTGACGGCTGCTAAAAGTTAAAGTATTCTCTTGAATGTGTTTGAATATATGAATATGATCGATTTTTATGATAAGAACAATGTTTACCTGCAGTTTAATCGTATTTTCAGGTGGAGATGCGTGAGCTTTGTAACTTGAACTTCTTTAAACGTTTGCGTTGATTTCTCTCCAGAGGTGAAACGATGCTGCCTTCATGTGCTCGACGTAAACTCGGAAATCAGACACACCGGACAAAACAAGTTACTTTCGAGCGGAAATAAAAACAATTGATCTTAGTTGTATTATGATTGCCCGGTATTCCGTCTTATAAGATGTTAAACATCTGCTCAAAATAGTTTAGTATACATACAGTGAAAGAACAAATGACAGCTTGTTTCTAGTTCTCACACACACACACACACACACACACACACACACACACACACACACACACACACACACACACACACACACACACACACACACACACACACACACACACACACACACACACACACACACACACACACACACACACACACACACACACACACACACACACACACACACACACACACACACACACACACACACACACACACACACGTCCTTAAACCTCATTAACACTAAATTATACATCAGTTTTCAGTGAAAACAGCAGAAATGATGAATGATTGACTAATATTAGAGGAATGTATGTTGATGGATAATCAGAGACGTGTGTATATCAAAGATTAATTCAGAATACCATTTAAACCATTTATTTTCAAATGCTATAAAACTGAATAAAAAAACACTCAAAACTGACTGAAAGTAGTGCTCATTAACTGGACTGGTGCTGAGGGTTGTAGGGGACAAGTCAGGGTATTTTGGGGTCATTTGGTAAAAAAGAAACCAATATTTCTGATAGATAGAAATATTGAAAACGAGGACAATAGGAGTATTAAAACCAGGGATGCACCGAATCCAGGATTCTGTGTGTGTCTGTGTGGATCTGTGTGAGTGTGTGAGTGTGTGAGTGTGTGTGTGTGTGTGTCTCCACCGTTGATTACGGGAAGGTGTTTACGTAGGTGGAGTGTTCAATGCAGTAGGCTGTGAGGAAGTGGACATAGATCTGGATCAATGCAGTAGGCTGTGAGGAAGTGGACATGGATCTGGTTCAATGCAGTAGGCTGTGAGGAAGTGGACATGGATCTGGTTCAATGCAGTAGGCTGTGAGGAAGTGGACATGGATCTGGTTCAATGCAGTAGGCTGTGAGGAAGTGGACATGGAACTGGTTCAATGCAGTAGGCTGTGAGGAAGTGGACATGGATCTGGTTCAATGCAGTAGGCTTTGAGGAAGTGGACATGGAACTGGTTCAATGCAGTAGGCTGTGAGGAAGTGGACATGGATCTGGTTCAATGCAGTAGGCTGTGAGGAAGTGGACATGGATCTGGTTCAATGCAGTAGGCTGTGAGAAAGTGGACATGGATCTGGTTCAATGCAGTAGGCTGTGAGGAAGTGGACATGGATCTGGTTCAATGCAGTAGGCTGTGAGGAAGTGGACATGGATCTGGTTCAATGCAGTAGGCTGTGAGGAAGTGGACATGGATCTGGTTCAATGCAGTAGGCTGTGAGAAAGTGGACATGGATCTGGTTCAATGCAGTAGGCTGTGAGGAAGTGGACATGGATCTGGTTCAATGCAGTAGGCTGTGAGGAAGTGAGGAAGTGGACATGGATCTGGTGAGCAGAAAAAGTTGTTGTTTGGCAGTACTTTAAGTCAAAAGGAGGCCATTCAAGTCCAGCTACATGTTCAATCTGTAATGCTGATTGGTCTGGTGGTGGCGAGGACCCTAAACTATACACAACATGGCCGCAGTTACAACATCTGGTCTGAAACATCTGAAAGAATACGAGTTGTATATGAAGGAATCTCCAGACAGCAGCCAGAATGCAGCAACTTCAGGTACGGCAAAGGAAGGAAAGTCCCTGTTTACTTCATTCATGTGTTTACTGGGTTCATGGACTGAGGATGGGAGGAGGAGGCAGCAGAATCTCAACCAGGGGATTCAGGATTCAGCCGAAACCCCAAAAATCTGGATTCAGTGCATCCCTAGTTTCATGGCAGCTGGAGGAAGAATCTGTCTTCCTCACTCGTGGAGGTAAAAGTCTGTAATCTGTTCTGTCGGAGAGTTCAGCCCCCCCCTAACGTCTCATAGTCCGTCGCCCGGGCGATCTCGGCAGCACCCCCTCCGCTGGGACGGACGCCAAAACATCTGAAAACACACAAAGATGACACAGAGCTGGATTAACACCATAGAAAATAAAATAGATAAGAACAAAACCCATTTCCATTCAAATCAACGTCCAGACTAGGGTTGGGTACAGTTTGGATTTTTACGATTCAGAATCTGTACTTTTTAAACGATTCCGATTCCTAAAACCGATTCTTGAAAAACTGAAAAATGACATAAAAGAAAGGCTTTTTTATGGAGTTTTTTTTTTTTAAATTGAAAATGATTTAAATTGAACAATATATTAACGTTTTAAAGTACTTAAATATATAATAAGTAAACCTAAGTCACCTAACACACAACTACAATAATTTAACAAATACCAGTTACACTATTAACAAGTAACAACAAAATAAATGTTGTTGAGTTGGTATGCCAACCAGGTTCAAACTTTAGCAGTTCTTTTGCAGAAAAATGACCATATTTGCCTTCTCTGGCAAGTTAGGACACCTCTCCTGACTTACGGCATGTCCTGCACAGGAGAAATCTCTCTCAGACGGTGTCCAAGAGGTCTGTACACACACAGGTAGGAGTTTAAAAGGACAGACAGTAGCCTGGTGGCTACAGGGTCTTGTCCTGAACGATAGACCAGCAGAGCAAGTGTTAATAGGTTTACTAGCGATCACGTGCAGTCAGTGAATGGTTAATATGCTTTAGGGGAAAATATGGCATTTTAAAAGTAGTCTACATTTATGGTAGCTAGCTAACGGTAGACTACAGAGAAAGTGTAGTCTAACTAGGGCTGGGCGATATGGAGAAAATCAGATATCACGATATTCTTGACCAAATACCTCAATATCGATATTGTGGCGATATTGTAGCGTTGACAGTTGGGGCTTTAACAAAATATCTTCACACTTAGATTTTAGATAAATAATCATCAGTAATGTGGACATAATGTCTAACTGGGGAAAAGGCAAATAATAGAACAGCTAGAACAGTCTGGTAAGGTCAGAAAAGTAAATCACTTTACTAGGGCTGCCACCTCTTAGTCGATTAGTCGACTAATCGGTAGTTTTGGTCTCAGTCGACTAAGATTTCTTTAGTCGATTAGTCATTTTTTATGCTTATTCATGCTTAATTACTAATTTCCAAGAAACTTCTGAGCACATTTATGGTAAACACAAGAGTTAAAGTGGTGCTTTTGCAGGATTAATTGTGGAGAAACTCAGTTTTACAGATGGTTAATTAACTACATTTATATTGTGCTTTTCTAGTCTTAACCACCTCTCAAAGCTCACAGCTCTGTCAATTAAATCAACTAATCGATTAGTCGACAAAACCTATAAGTGTTAGTCGACTAAGAACTTCTTTAGTCGAGGACAGCCCTACACTTTACTGTAATGCAGCATTTAAAACCAGGATAAGACACTAATGTCATATCACGATATGGATATAATATCGATATAATGCCCAGCCTTAAGTCTACCCCCGCTCGACTCTAGCCCCCCCTCCGACTCTAGCCAGTCTCTCAGGGTTTCAGTCCCAGATTATTGGACATCAGTCTGAGACGGAGGAAAGGTTTGTGAAGTCGTTCAGCTGCATTGCTGCCAATAATGTCATTAACTCTTGTGATATCTTTCTGTCGACCATGCAATTTTTGGTTTTTAATTGGTCACAATTTAAAATTAGGGCGCCTCGGTAGCCCATAGAGATATATATATATATATATATATATATATATATATATATATATATATATATATATATATATATATATATATATATATATAGACGCAGCGGCCGTGGGTTTGACTCCGCCCCGCGGCCCTTTGCTGCGTGTCATTCCGTTTTCTTTTATGATTTCACCGTTTTCTACTTTTCATTCTTTTTATTGCAAGATATGTTGTTCTATTCTTAGTTCCTGATGTGAAGCACTTTGGATACCTGCTGGTTGTTGTAAAGTGCTATACAAATACATTTTGATTGATTGATTGATTGCTCTCTCTCCCCCTTTCAGGTCTTCTGCTGTCCTATAAAAATAAAGGCCTAAAATGCCCAAAAACAAATTTCCTTTTAAAATATTTTTATATTTTTATTCTGATGTCTGTTGATTTTTCCTGCGCTTGTTTTTCCACGTTTTTGAACCTTTTTTCAAAGATATTTTATCTTTTTTTTCTCCTTCAAATGCTATAAAATTCAATAAAAGTAGTGAACTGATCATTTATTTTACATATGAAGAGCGTTGAATTGAATGGAACCATCCACCTTGTTGTTTTGAACAATTTGGCTAAAGTTAAACCCAAATGTTCTGATATAGAAACTTATTGACCCGAGGACAACAGGAAAGCTAACTCCCACCCTCAAGTGTAACCTTTTATAAAGATTTAGAAGCAGATTGTTTGTTAATCTCACCCAATGGATGGTGTTTCCTCTGGAGAAATAGAGCGATGCAGCTCTTCAGTTGTCAGACAGGTTTCTCTTCCTCCGTCTGGTCAGAAAAGAGAAAAACATTAGTAGTTTGTAAGTAGCTGTTACAAACTGTTCCCTAACACGGAAATAGTTCCCTATCACAGAAATTGTTCCATATCACGGAAATAGTTGCCTATCAAGGAAATAGTTCCCTATAACGGAAATAGTTCCCTATAGCTCCCTATCACGGAAATAGTTCCCCATCACGGAAATAGTTCCCATTTAGTAGTGGTATTTAGTGACTTAATTATATAGTCCACTTTAAAATACTTGTGTGTGTGTGTGTCTGTGTGTCTCTGCAGACTGTGTGTGTGAGTGTATTTGTGTGTGTCTGTTTGTGTGTGTCTGTGTGTGTCTGTGCGTGTCTGTGCGTGTATGTGTCTGTGTCTGTATGTGTCTGTGTCTGCAGACTGTGTGTGTGTGTGTGTGTGTGTGTGTCTACAGACTGTGTGTGCGTCTGTAGACTGTGTGTGCGTGTGTGTGTGTGTGTGTGTGTCTGTAGACTGTGTGTGCGTGTGTGTGTGTGTCTGTAGACTGTGTGTGCGTGTGTGTGTGTGTGTCTGCAGACTGTGTGTGCGTGTGTGTGTGTGTGTGTCTGTAGACTGTGTGTGTGTGTCTGCAGACTGTGTGTGCGTGTGTGTGTGTGTGTCTGCAGACTGTGTGTGCGTGTGTGTGTGTGTGTCTGCAGACTGTGTGTGCGTGTGTGTGTGTGTGTGTGTCTGTAGACTGTGTGTGTGTCTGCAGACTGTGTGTGCGTGTGTGTGTGTGTGTCTGCAGACTGTGTGTGTGTGTGTGTGTGTGTGTGTGTGTGTGTGTGTGTGTCTGTAGACTGTGTGTGTGTGTCTGCAGACTGTGTGTGTGTGTGTGTGTGTGTCTGCAGACTGTGTGTGCGTGTGTGTGTGTGTGTCTGCAGACTGTGTGTGTGTGTGTGTCTGCAGACTGTGTGTGTGTGTGTGTGTCTGTAGACTGTGTGTGTGTGTGTCTGCAGACTGTGTGTGCGTGTGTGTGTGTGTGTGTGTCTGCAGACTGTGTGCGTGTGTGTGTGTGTGTGTGTGTGTCTGCAGACTGTGTGTGTGTGTGTGTGTGTGTGTGTGTGTGTGTCTGTAGACTGTGTGTGTGTGTGTCTGCAGACTGTGTGTGTGTGTGTGTGTGTGTGTGTGTGTCTGTAGACTGTGTGTGTGTCTGTATGTGTCTGTTTGTGTGTGTGTGTGTGTATGTGTCTGTGTCTGCAGACTGTGTGTGTATGTGTCTGTGTGTGTCTGTAGACTGTGTGTGTGTGTCTGCAGACTGTGTGTGTGTGTGTGTGTCTGTGTCTGTGTCTGTGTGTGTGTGTGTGTGTGTGTGTGTGTGTGTGTGTGTGTGTGTGTGTGTGTGTGTGTAGACTGTGTGTGCGTGTGCCTCTGTCTGTCTGTCTGTCTGTCCCCCACGTTAAACCCTAAGTGTTGCCTCAGCGATGTCTTTTGTTATTAACACACACAGCGGCGACTGAGACAAACCTCAGACTGATGGACGGGAAACCTTCGTCAGAACAGCTGTCTTCACTCGCCGTCTCCCACGCGTCCTCCTCCACGTCCTTCCACTCCGTCCTGCAAAACATTACGATCACATATTTCACCACACGAGACCTAAACAATCACCACAGTTTAAAATGTCGGCATGACAACTTTAAGACATTCCTTCTGTTTTAATCGTCCCTCTTGCACAATGGACACTTCCAGTTACCAAATAGGATTTTCAGTCAGATTTACAGTACAGGCCAAAAGTTTGGACACACCTTCTTTTCATGACTATTTACATTGTAGATTCTCACTGAAGGCATCAAAACTATGAATGAACACATATGGAATTATGTACTTAACAACAAAGTGTGAAATAACTGAAAACATGTCTTATATTTTAGATTCTTCAAAGTAGCCACCCTTTGCTTTTTTATTAATAAGGGAAATAATTCCACTAATGAACCCTGACAAAGCACACCTGTGAAGGTAAAACCATTTCAGGTGACTACCTCATGAAGCTCATTGAGAGAACACCAAGGGTTTGCTGAGTTATCAATAAAAGCAAAGGGTGGCTACTTTGAAGAATCTAAAATATAAGACATGTTTTCAGTTATTTCACACTTTTTTGTTAAGTACATAATTCCATATGTGTTCATTCAAAGAAACACGTTGAATGAGAAGGTGGGTCCAAACTTTTGGCCTGTACTGTATGCAAACGGAGAATATTCCATTTCCTCCCTCGGGCAGCTCTACACTCTGCCAGACATTACAAATTCACAGGGGAAGTTGACCTGGTGGCATTTATTGGGGTTCCCTATTTCATCACGTGCATGTAGGGTAGACAGTAGCCTCGCATGTCCAGACCTTCCTCCACAGCTCTGCGAAGGAAGGTCTGGCTAGTCAAAACAGCATTCCTGGATGGGAGAAAAACTACTCTGGTTTATTGGCATTTCTTTAAACCAATCACAACCGTCACAATTGTCCAAAATGACTTTGAAAAGGCACCAAAAAATGTGGAAAAAATGGCCCCATTCATAGATAGATGTCATCACTTGATCATTGCATCGTGTTAGGCCTGGTTCACACGGGACGAGTTTAAAATTGTCGGCCGATTTTCCAATCCTGAGAGACCCCACACACGCAAAATCCCTCGAGATCAAACGTGACTTCGGAGTAAAACAACCATTGCGGACGAAGAGGATGCAGCGGCGATAGTTTGTAGTTTGTTTTTAACCGAAAAAAAACGTTATCAAAAGAAAAGGCGATGGTCAAAGAAGACAACGCGAGCATGGACTATACTCGCTACATCATGATATGGAGGTGATTAGTTTTTTCTCATAGAAATGTCGTTACGTATTACACAGATTAATTACCGTTGAAATAAACGTTCGTATATTCGTTTCCATGTACTCTGGTGGACTGCAGTTGTGAATGTATAGTTATGCCCATCGACTTTATTTATTTTACACAGGCTGCGTGCTCGTTTGTCCCCGGGGGGGGGGGACACCACACACGAGGAGAAATCGGGCCATTTTACGATAATCGGAGCATCCTTAGGATTGTCGGGAGGGGTGAATCGGGGCTAAAATCGGCCTAATTGTCCTGCCGTCTGAACCAGGCTTTAGGCGTGAGGTATGGCGTGAGGTATGGCGTGAGGTATGGCGTGAGGTATGGCGTGAGGTATGGCGTGAGGTATGGCGTGAGGTATGGCGTGAGGTATGGCGTGAGGCGGTTCAGTTCCTCACCGGTCTGATGGCGAGGTCCTGGGGGGAGTGTTAGGGCGCCGTGCTGCGCGTCTGCTGCCAGGAGGAGACAACATGGACGCCGGTCCTTCTTTGTAACTGATAAAGATGAGAGGAAGAAACATTTTTTTATATTTCACAAAGTGATACTACACCGATAGCTAACGTTACAGCAGGTAAAGGGTTAGGTACCGAATGAATGGAGAGACAGAGACAGAGAGTGAGAGTGAGAGTATATATATATATATATATATATATATATATATATATATATATATATATATATGTGTGTGTGTATGTATGTGTCTCTGTGTGTGTGTGTGTCTATGTGCGTTTTCTCAGATCTAATGACTGTAGTTGGACTTCTTCAGCTTTAAGTTTTACCTTAAAGCTTGTTGAGTGTTATTTATGTATCCTTGTAGCTTTTCCATGTTGCAGATATGGAGATAATAACGGTCCAACATCATGTGACAAACAGACAAAAAAACAAAACAAAGAGAAACAAAGTGTACGGGAAAATAGCATTTTTCTTTATTGGAAAATATTACATTTTCTTGAGGAAATCTAAAAAAAAAAAAATTCAATTTTTGTGTATATATTTCTTTCTAATTTTAAATTCAATTTATACTGTTTATTGATCCCAGTGCGGAAATTACAATTTACACTCTGTTTTGTTAGAAATCACTACACACAGGCCTGAAACACACACACACACACACACACACACACACACACACACACACACACACACACAGACAGACAGACTAGACCGCGCTGCAATGGCGTATTGCTGCCCTCTACTGTATATGTTAACATGGGATTTACTTATACAGACAACACAAAACTTAAAGCTAAAGAAGTCCAACTACTACAGTCATTAGATCTGAGAAAAGTCTCTTAGTTTCATTCATTGGGGGGTATAAAAACCATTTTAAACAATATATAGAAATGGAGATTGGATGAAATGTTACCAATCCAACCAAAGAAGGCTTACGTGCAGTTTAGTGTCACAAATTATTTTCCAAAAACTGATTGTCCCAAATGCTGAGGGTCTTATTTGAGACAGGTTAGGGTTAGGGTAGCACATGTGGTTTAGCAGGTTC
>NC_041336.1:3247808-3282808 GCF_004354835.1 Perca flavescens | reverse complement strand
GCTTTGAGTTTTCTCCCGGTGCAGACATCACAGGCCACATCTTCAGCTCCAGCATAGCAGTGATCAGCAGGAGCAGCTTGGAGTCCAGTCTTCTTCAGCTCCTCCACTAAATCTGCTAACATGGTGTTTTTCAGCAGGACAGGCCTCGGTGTGAATGTCTTCCTGCACTGAGGGCAGCTGTAGCTGTACTTACCATCCTCTACATCCCAGTGGCTTTTAATACAGTCCATGCAGTAGCTGTGTCCACAGGGAGTAGTCACCGGATCCTTCAGTAGATCCAGACAGATGGAACAAGAGAAGGTTTCCCGGTCCAGCTGAACTCCTTTCTGCGCCATTTCAGCTCTCAGTCAGTGACAACAACTGTCTGAGTCTCACTTCCTGAGTGAAACTAGTCTGAGCTCTGATCTAAACACAGCAGTCATAGGCTGTTGTACCTCCTCCAGCATGTTGGTTACACCCCTCTGCAAACTGTAGCTCTGAAGGGGAGGGAACAAGGAAATATGTGCACAGAGTGGAGCTGGCTGTGTTTGAGAGCAGGAAGAGGAGGGTGGGGTTATCAAGCTTTGTTCATTCCTGGAAGAGGAGTGATTTGGGAGAGATCCTGGCTGTGTTGCTATGCCCATACTACCATTAGTATGAGAGGGAAAGATTTAGTTTGTCCCAATACATAGTATGTCAAAAGCACTATACCAAATATATGTCCTAATGCTTCCGGTCAGATTTTGCAGCATGCAAGCCAGCATTCTTTTCTGACCCACAATCCTCTGTGCAGCATATCTGAGCAAGAGGCTCAAAGTTCAAGTTGTAATGTTATCACAGAGTTTTATGTCCCGACTGTCTACAGACTGTACTGCAGACAACAGTACATACTTTGTAAGAGCAGCTGCAGTTTGTACTGATGTAAAAAGAAAAATTACATGATAAGGAAGGCAGCAAAACTTGTTTACAACTGCGCTAATTTCTCATTTAAAAACTCTGCTGACTTCAGCTATTAGGAGGTAAACTCTTCAGAATCAGAGGGCTTGGAGACAGCTCCCCAGATTACTAAATGACTGAGTTGTCCTGTAATTAAGTGGATCAAACTTTATAGCTTTACTGCTCTTGAAATAGTAAAATATAAAGCAACCTTAACTCTAACTGGTTCTTATCTCTCTCAAACACCTGAGTGAAACTAAATCCAAACTCACACAATCCTAGTTAAGAAAAACAGCTCAAACTAATCACGTTAACGTCAGACAGCAGATACAGTAACAGTGAAGCAGAGAAGCCTATTTTCGTTCATCGTTTTGTTTATTTCACACGTCATCATTGTATTATTAACACAATTTCAGAAGGTACCATGATCATATGTAGGCCGCATGAAATGGGAAACCTCGAATCAGCTACTAAAAGCTTTTCCTAGGGGGCCCGATAACAATAAACATACAACAGATATTATACAAACTAGGGCTTTCAGCATTAACATGTTAATCGCGATGCGATTAAGGGCCGAGCATAACGCGTACATTTTTTTTTTTAATCACATTAATCATATGCCGCCATTTATTAATTTATTTTACACTTCACTCGGCTTTACGTCGTGCCTAACAGGCTACTATTTTGACCCTTTGCCGCACCTTTACTTATCATCAAGCTGCCATACTTCCTCGTAACACATCCTGCTGCTGCAGGCTGCAGGCATGATGGAGAAAGACAGCAGAAAACACAATTCTGAATGGCGCTTTTTATTTTCCAAAACTCCCGGACTGATCAGTAGACAAGTCGAATGCCATATGCACATTGTTTAAAGCCGAATTAAAATATCACCAAAGCACGTCAAGCTAGAGCTACCACGTACGAGCTAAGCATAGTAGTACAGTTAACGTGACTCAGGTTGATGCTAGCAGGCTCAGGCAAAGCACTATGTTGGAGAGTGCTACTTGCCTCCCTGTTGATGAAACTAAATCCAAATGATTACTACAGCCCTTGCAAAATGGGTGACAACTAACTGCAGACCTGTCAGCATCATAGAAGACTCGGGTCATAAAGAAGTACTACAGTTGGCATGTTCTGAATTGTGCAATAATGACAGATTCACACATTTTTCTTTTGTTTACAGTAAATAAATAATAAACAAATACAAATCTTAAAGTCAAGTTCATAAAGCAACTTTCTTTGCATTGAATTGATTCCCAATCAAGATACACTGTTAAGAATTGCTTTCCATTGTTAATATGTACTTAAAAACAGTTCTGAAATGCAAAATAATAGAATTTTAATCGTGTGATAAAACATGCGATTAACTATAGAAATTCAGCGATGAATCTCAAATAAGAAAAAATGAATTGTTTGACAGCCCTAATACAAACCAAAAATTCAATTTACCATAGACACAGAATAGACAAATACGGAATACAACAGAACACAGACACTTAACAAAATCAACAAATCCAGTCACAATAGACTGAACATAGACAAATACTACAAACAGACAGATGATCGCAGCACAAATATAGCACTTACAGAATAATCAACAATCATATGTTATGAGCAATTTTAACTCGAGACTTTTCTTGAAGATGGAGACGGAATGTGACACTTTCAAGTTTTCCTCCATCCATCCATCCATCAATCCATCTTCGTCCGCTTATCCGGTGTCGGGTCGCGGGGGGAGCAGCTCCAGCAGGGGACCCCAAACTTCCCTTTCCCGAGCAACATTAACCAGCTCCGACTGGGGATCGAGGCGTTCCCAGGCCAGGTTGGAGATATAATCCCTCCACCTAGTCCTGGGTCTTCCCCGAGGCCTCCTCCCAGCTGGACCTCCCTCCACCTAGTCCTGGGTCTTCCCCGAGGCCTCCTCCCAGCTGGACGGGCCTGGAACACCTCCCTAGGGAGGCGCCCAGGGGGCATCCTTACCAGATGCCCGAACCACCTCAACTGGCTCCTTTCGACGCAAAGGAGCAGTGGCTCTACTCCGAGCTCCTCACGGATGACTGAGCTTCTCACCCTATCTCTAAGGGAGACGCCAGCCACCCTCCTGAGGAAACCCATTTCGGCCGTTTGTACCCTGGATCTCGTTCTTTTGGTCATGACCCAGCCTTCATGACCATAGGTGAGGGTAGGAATGAAAACTGACTGGTAGATCGAGAGCTTTGCCTTCTGGCTCAGCTCTCTTTTCGTCACAACGGTGCGATAGATTGAATGTAATACCGCACCCGCTGCGCCGATTCTCCGACCAATCTCCCGCTCCATTGTCCCCTCACTCGCGAACAAAACCCCAAGGTACTTGAACTCCTTCACTTGGGGTAAGGACTCATTCCCTACCTGGAGAAGGCACTCCATCGGTTTCCTGCTGAGAACCATGGCCTCAGATTTAGAGGTGCTGATCCTCATCCCAACCGCTTCACACTCGGCTGCGAACCGATCCAGTGAGTGCTGAAGGTCACAGGCCGATGATGCCATCAGGACCACATCATCTGCAAAGAGCAGCGGAGATCCCCAGCCCACCAAACTGCAACCCCTCCCCACCCCGACTACGCCTCGATATCCTGTCCATAAATATTACAAACAGGATTGGTGACAAAGCGCAGCCCTGGCGGAGGCCAACCCTCACCTGAAACGAGTCCGACTTACTGCCGAGAACCCGGACACAGCTCTCGCTTTGGTCGTACAGAGATTGAATGGCCCTGAGTAGAGACCCCCTCACCCCATACTCCCGCAGCACCTCCCACAGTATCTCCCAGGGGACCCGGTCATACGCCTTCTCCAAATCCACAAAACACATGTAGACCGGTTGGGCATACTCCCAGGCTCCCTCCAGGATCCTTGCGAGAGTAAAGATCTGGTCCGTTGTTCCACGACCAGGACGGAATCCGCATTGTTCCTCTTCAACCCGAGGTTCGACTATCGGCCGAACCCTCCTTTCCAGCACCTTGGAGTAGACTTTACCAGGGAGGCTGAGAAGTGTGATACCCCTGTAATTGGCACACACCCTCTGGTCCCCGTTTTTAAAAAGGGGAACCACCACCCCGGTCTGCCACTCCTTTGGCACTGTCCCAGACTTCCACGCAATGTTGAAGAGTCGTGTCAACCAGGACAGCCCCTCCACACCCAGAGCCTTGAGCATTTCTGGACGGATCTCATCAATCCCCGGGGCTTTGCCACTGTGTAGTTGTTTGACTACATCAGTGACTTTCGCCTGGGAAATCGACGACAATCCCCCGTCATCCTCCAGCTCTGCCTCTAACATAGAGGGCGTATTAGTCGGATTCAGGAGTTCCTCAAAGTGCTCCTTCCACCGCCCTATTACCTCCTCAGTTGAGGTCAACAGTGTCCCCTCCTTACTGTACACAGCTTGGATGGTTCCCCGCTTCCCCCTCCTGAGGTGGCGAACAGTTTTCCAGAAGCACTTTGGTGCCGACCGAAAGTCCTTCTCCATGTCTTCTCCAAACTTCTCCCACACCCGCTGCTTTGCCTCTTTCACGGCAGAAGCTGCAGCCCTTTGGGCCCTTTGGTACCCTGCAACCGCCTCCGGAGTCCTCTGGGATAACATATCCCAGAAAGACTCCTTCAGACGGCTTCCCTGACCACCGGTGTCCACCACCGTGTTCGTGGGTTACCGCCCCTTGAGGCACCTAAGACCCTAAGACCACAGCTCCTCGCCGCAGCTTCAGCAATGGAAACTTTGAACATTGTCCACTCGGGTTCAATGCCCCCAGCCTCCACAGGGATGCACGAAAAGCTCCGCTGGAGGTGTGAGTTGAAAGTCTGTCGGACAGGGGCCACCAGACGTTCCCAATTTACCCGCACTACACATTTGGGCTTACCAGGTCTGTCCAGAGTCTTCCCCCACCCCCCGACCCAACTCACCACCAGATGGTGATCGGTTGACAGCTCCGCCCCTCTCTTCACCCGAGTGTCCAAAACATACGGCCTCAGATCAGATGAAACGATTATGAAATCGATCATTGACCTTCGGCCTAGGGTGCTCTGGTACCAGGTACACTTATGAGCATCCCTATGTTCGAACATGGTGTTTGTTATAGACAATCCATGACTAGCACAGAAGTCCAACAACAAACAACCACTCTGGTTTAGATCAGGTTGGCCGTTCCTCCCAATCACGCCTCCAGGTGTCTCCATCATTGCCCGTGTGCGTTGAAGTCCCCAGCAGAACAATGGAGTCCCCCACTGGAGCCCCATGCAGGACTCCACTCAAGGTCTCCAAGAAGGCCGAATACTCCGAACTCCTGTTTGGTGCATATGCACAAACAACAGTCAGAGTTTTCCCCCCACAACCCGCAGGCGTGGGGAGGCGACCCTCTCGTCCACGGGGTAAACTCCAACGTAGCGGCGCTCAGCCGGGGGCTTGTGAGTATCCCCACACCCGCCCGGCGCCTCACACCCTGGGCAACTCCGGAGAGGAAAAAGAGTCCAACCCCTATCCAGGAGTATGGTTCCAGAACCGAGACTGTGCGTAGAGGTAAGCCCCACCAGATCTAACCGGTAGCGCTCCACCTCCCGCACCAGTTCCGGCTCCTTCCCCCACAGAGAGGTGACGTTCCACGTCCCCAGAGCCAGCGTCTGCCGCCCGGGTCTGGCCCGTCGAGGCCCCTGACCTTCACTGCCACCCATGTTTTCCTCCAACTCGTTCCAAATGTAACTCTCCTGTTGTCCTCGGGTCAAATTTGACCCATTTTCAAAAAGTTTCTAAATCAAAAAACGTGGGTTTCTTTCAACCAAAATTTCAAAAATAAATAACATGGATGGTTCTATACAACCGTTACTCTTCAACACTGTCTCTGTGTGTGTGTGTGTGTGTGTGTGTGTGTGTGTCTGTCTGTCTGTGTGTGTGTGTGTCTCTGGGGTGTGTGTATGTGTGTGTGTGTGTGTCTGTGTGTGTGTGTGTGTGTGTGTCTGTGTGTGTGTCTGAGTGTCTGTGTGTGTGTCTGTGTGTGTGTGTGTCTGTGTGTGTGTGTGTGTGTGTGTGTTCTATACAACCGTTACTCTTCACAAGTCAAATAAATGATCAGTTCACTACTTTCATTGAATTTGGGTGTTTGCTGTTCAATTCATAGCATTTTAATTTATTTATTTTTAAGAACATTAAAAAAAAATCGTCAAAAACGTTGGCAAAAGCGACAAAAGTGGCGAAAAAGGGGACCAAAACGTTGAAAAATGTTTTTTCATTTAATAAAGTATTTACCCAGACAAACAAAACGTTGCATGGTCAACAGGAGGACAACACAAGGGTTAAAGAAAGTACTCAGCCTAGATTCAAGCAGTCTAGCAGTAAGAAACCTCCACAAGTCCAATCCACACTGCATGTTTATTATAAAAGCTTTCTATCAGCCTGAAAACATGTTGTTAACCAGCATCAGAAATGGAAATTTCATCACTTAATTAATGCCTACATTTATATTTAATATTATCTTGGAGACGGATGCATTTACAGTTTTTTTTACCATCTGGATAAAATTAGTTCTACTTAAAGCAACACTATGTAACTTTTACTGCAGCTGTAGTTCCAATGAGACACCCTGTAGGGGGACCGAAGTGGGAAAAGTTACACAGTGTTGCTTTAAGTAAAATACAAGTAGCTCAGAATGATACTTACGTACAGTAGTGAAGTATATGTCCGTAGTTCCTCTCCACCGTGTAGTAATCACACTCCACCGATGTTGCTCGTTACTACGGCGACCAGCAGATGGAGACAAATCATTACACACTACTGAATGCTCTCATATACACTATTACAATGCTCTAACACATACTACTAAATGCTCTCATATACACTATTACAATGCTCTAACACACTACAAAATGCTCTCATATACACTATTACAATGCTCTAACACACTACAAAATGCTCTCATATACACTATTACAATGCTCTAACACACACTACTAAATGCTCTCATATACACTATTACAATGCTGTAACACACACTACTAAATGCTCTCATATACACTATTACAATGCTCTAACACACTACAAAATGCTCTCATATACACTATTACAATGCTCTAACACACACTACTAAATGCTCTCATATACACTATTACAATGCTGTAACACACACTACTAAATGCTCTCATATACACTATTACAATGCTCTAACACACTACAAAATGCTCTCATATACACTATTACAATGCTCTAACACACACTACTAAATGCTCTCATATACACTATTACAATGCTCTAACACACTACAAAATGCTCTCATATACACTATTACAATGCTCTAACACACACTACTAAATGCTCTCATATACACTATTACAATGCTCTAACACACACTACTAAATGCTCTCATATACACTATAAACAGGGGCGAGTCTAGGATCAGACCTTTAGGGGGCTCAACTCCTAATGAGAATGTGACAGTGCCCCCCACCTGCTAAATCAGTAATTTCATTAGCCGATAATCTCTGAGCTACTGAACAACGTCAGCTAACGTTTTTTGACACTATGATGGAACTAAACCTGACATTTTCAAAGTCTCAGTACCATTTTGACAGAATGTTCTAAAATTCAGCAATTTTAGTTTTTTACCTTTCAATTTGGGTTCTAATCTGCACCATGAAATGACCAACTTCTTCTCAGGGAACTACCAACGTTAAACTTCAAAACCGTCTCCTGGTCTCCCTCTGACAGATTAGATAGAGACTCAGCCAAAGGCTGGAGTCTTGCATAACCTCCTCTGTTTGGCCAATACTACGTTTCTGTTAATCATTTCCTTGACTGGGTTACAGGTGCGTAGGGAACATACTACTACTACTGCTGTACACAGGGAATATACTACGACTTTGTGGTGTTGCAGGAGGAAAAGTGCCTCAATTATACTCTCATATCAGTTTCACATTTTCTCCGTCAGCTTTGTATGAAACCCTGGAATGAAGACAGGAAGAAAATACTTTGTTCATGTTAGTTTATTCATCATGTAAAGCTTCAGTTTGTTCACACATCCCATCAGTAAAGTCTGTTCAAAGACTCTTGTTCAATGATTTCATCAACACATTCACTTCATCCACACAGAACCAGAATCTCAACTATGGAAAAGAGAAGAATGACTTATTGATTATGATTATTATAACAACATTTTGGTCCGCCAAACAAATAAATGTAAATCTAGATTTCTTTACAAATGTCCACAAAGAGAACAAAGTGTGTAGGATAAAGGAGGTCTGGTGCTTTCTCTCTTCAGAGCCATGCAGTGGAAGAGAACCTAAATATACTTTTAATTTGATTTGATTTCTGCGTCACGCCAAACATTTGGCCCGTCCCACATGGGATTACAAGACACCGCTATTTAACAGACATCTTCCTGTCCTTCAGATATAGAACGTGGAGAAATACATGAATAACCAACAACAACTAATATTTACAGATCATCTCGGTAAAGATCTTTTTTAACACATCGTCCTTGTTTCAACAATCAAAGGTAAAATAACAGATCTCAAATGAGCACATTGAGAGATTCTGGGACTCCCCAAATTATTTTCTCAACAAAACAAAAAACATTTCATCACTTCTAAAATGTCAATACAACCAAAAAAAAACGTCAAAGTAATTCACAAAAACGTTTGGAAAAGCAAATAAATGTCGAAAAAAGTGACAAAAAATGTTGAAAAAAGCAACAAAAATGTGTAACCACATGAAAAACTTTGACAACACTGACAATAAAAACTTCGAAAAAATAGAATGTCACAACAATTAGCTCTCAGAAACAAACATGGAGACTAAATAAGTCAAAGAGTTAAATCACAGAATATAACTTTTAAATAACTTCTGTCTATTTCAGTTTACACAACTTAGCAGAGTCTCTAGAAGACCAATTAACCCTTAGTCCAGCATAGAGGGGCTGAGTGAATGTGGTCTGGACTCTGTGGAGGAGAGTCATGGTTTCAGAGATGCTGTAGAAGGACAGAATACCTGCACTGTGATCCAGGTACACTCCTACTCTGGAGGACTCAGGACCTGAGACGGGAGTTTGGACATTGTTGTACCAAAATGTATAACTGTTGTTGTAACAATCTAATGCCCAAGATTTGTTATTGTACCCAAATCCACATTCAAATGACCTCCCTGCTCTGCTGATATTCTTGTATGTGACTGCTACAGAAACTGCTCCTCTCCACCTCCCAGTAACAACATCCAGTCAGACTCTCTCTACTCAGGACCTGATACCAGCCAGTGAATCTGTCTGGGTGACTAGAATAAGACTGTGTTTGACTCAATGTTGCTTTCCTGTTCCCCTCAGATAATAACAGCCTTGTGTGTGCTGTGTTTGGATCCAGTGTGATTTCACGTGAATATTTTAAGAATCCAGCTCTGGTCTTGGGCTCTGGTTGTGGCAGTAAAACATCCACTTCAGTCCCTGTCAGTGAGACGTTTCTCCTCTTCTCTCTCAGGACGTCCTGTAGTTTATCTCTGACTTCTAACACGGCTGCTGTCACGTCCTCAAAGCAGCTCGGAGGACGGATATGGATGCTGGATGCTGATTGGCTGAGTGGAGACAGTGAGGGGTAGTTGTGTAGAAACTGGTTGTGATCCTCTGTGTGTGAGAGCTTCTTCAGCTCAGAGTCTTTCCTCTTCAGGTCAGTGATCTCCTGCTCCAGCTTCTCCTGAAGCTCTCTGACTCGACTCTCTTCTCTTTTCTGCTGGGATCTGACCTGCTGCTTCACATCAGAGCTTCTTTTCTCCAGGAGACGGATCAGCTCAGTGAAGATCTTCTCGCTGTCCTCCACTGCTTTATCAGCAGAGAGATTGATGGCCTCCGCCTGCTGTTGAAGCAGCTTCACATCTTTCTCTCTGTCCTGGATTCTCTGCTGGATGTTGTATCGACTCCCCTCGAGCTTTTTCTGCCTCTCAGTCCTTTCTGCTGCAGCTGAGACTGTGTCGTGGCCTTTATGTTCCTCCATTAAGCAGAGAGAACAGATAAGTTGCTGATCAGTACGACAGAAAATCTTCATCACCTCATCATGACGAGAGCAGACGTTCTCCTGGAGCTTCTTGGACGGCTCCACCAGCTTGTGTTTCTTGAATGTCTCTGATTCATAATGAAACTGAAGGTGTTTCTCACAGAAAGAAGCCAGACATTGCAGACAGGACTTGTGTGCTTTGAGTTTTCTCCCAGTGCAGACATCACAGGCCACATCTTCAGCTCCAGCATAGCAGTGATCAGCAGGAGCAGCTTGGAGTCCAGTCTTCTTCAGCTCCTCCACTAAATCTGCTAACATGGAGTTTTTCAGCAGGACAGGCCTCGGTGTGAACGTCTTCCTGCACTGAGGGCAGCTGTAGCTGTACTTACCATCCTCTACATCCCAGTGGCTTTTAATACAGTTCATGCAGTAGCTGTGTCCACAGGGAGTAGTCACCGGATCCTTCAGTAGATCCAGACAGATGGAACAAGAGAAGGTTTCCCGGTCCAGCTGAACTCCTTTCTGCGCCATTTCACCTCTCAGTGATGACTGACTCTGACTGTGACTTACAGTCTTATCAAGGGATCCTGGTTCAAGGTTCAGCTTTATTGTCATTATACAATAAAGGGAGGGGTTATCAAGCTTTGATTCCTGCCAGAATGAGGAGTGGCACGTTGAGTTTGAACTTTGTTTCCTCCTTTTAGGCAAGGCAAGGCAAGGCAGCGTTATTTATATAGCACATTTCAGTAACAGGGCAATTCAAAGTGCTTTACATAAAACATGAAAGAGCATTCAGAAAACAATTAAAAACAATTTAAAAACATTCAATGTCAAGAATAAAATTTACAGTGCAGTATAAGAATTTAAAAAAACTGAGAGAAACATAAAAGACAAGAATAAAATTTACAGTGCAGTATAAGAATTTAAAAAAACTGAGAGAAACATAAAAGACAAGAATAAAATTTACAGTGCAGTATAAGCACTGTTAGGTAGGCACTGCTATGCACTGTTAGGTACTATTAAGCCCTGTTAGGCAATATTAGGTACTGTTAGGTAAAACATGAAAACAGTTAAACTTTTAAAAGCTGATAAAATAGGTTATTTAAAGAAAGGCAAGATCAAAAAGAAAGGTCTTCAGCCTTGATTTAAAAGAACTGAGAGTTGAAGCGGACCTGCAGTTTTCTGGGAGTTTATTCCAGATATGTGGAGCATAAAAACTGAACGCTGCTTCCCCCTGTTTAGTTCTGACTCTGGGGACAACAAGTAGACCTGTCCCAGACCACCTGAGAGGTCTGGGTGGGTCATAGTGTAGTAGCAGATCAGATATGTATTTTGGCCCTAAACCATTTAGTGATTTATAAACCAGTAAAAGTATTTTGAAATCAATTCTTTGAGGCACTGGAAGCCAGTGTAGAGACTTCAGTACTGGACTGATGTGATCCACTTTCTTGGTTTTAGTGAGGACTCGAGCAGCAGCGTTCTGAATCAGCTGCAGCTGTCTGATTGATTTTTTAGGGAGACCTGTAAAGACACCGTTACAGTAGTCAAGTCTGCTGAAGATAAAAGCATGGACAAGTTTTTCCAAATCCTGCTGAGACATAAGTCCTTTAACCCTTGATATATTTTTAAGGTGATAATAGGCTGATTTTGTAATTGTCTTAATGTGACTTTTAAAATTCAGGTCTGAGACCATGACTACACCAAGATTTCTGGCTTTGTCTATTGTTTTTAACATTGTCGTTTGAAGTTGAGCGCTGACTTTTAATCGTTCCTCTTTAGCTCCAAAAACAACCACCTCAGTTTTTTCTTCATTTAATTTAAGAAAGTTCTGGCACATCCAGTTGTTAATTTGTTCAATGCACATATTCAGTTGTTGTATTGGGCTAGAGTTCCCTGGCGATAAGGTTATGTAAATGTATGTGTCATCTGCATAACTATGGTAACTTATTTAGTTGTTTTCCATAATCTGAGCCAGTGGAAGCATGTAGATGTTGAACAGAAGAGGCCCCAGAACTGAGCCTTGGGGAACTCCGCACGTCATATTTGTATGCTCAGATGTATAATTACCTATAGACACAAAGTAGTCCCTATTCTTTAAATAGGATTCAAACCATTTAGTACTGAGCCAGAAAGACCAACCCAGTTTTCCAATCGGTCAAGTAATATGTTGTGGTCGACCGTATCAAACGCAGCACTGAGATCAAGTAATACCAAGACTGAAATTTTGCCACTATCTGTGTTTAAGTGGATGTCATTAAAGACTTTAACAAGAGCTGTCTCAGTGCTGTGGTGTGGTCGAAAACCTGACTGGAAGGCATCAAAACTGTTGTTTAGTGATAAGAAAAGGTTGAGTTGTTGAAAAAATATTTTACTTAAAAATGCAAGGTTTGATATCGGCCTATAGTTGCTCATTAGTGTCATGTCTAGATTGTTCTTTTTTAGGAGTGGCTTGATGACTGCCGTTTTCAGGGTCTGTGGGAAGATACCTGAGAGCAGAGATGTGTTTACAATCTGTAGAAGATCAGAAGCCAAACAATTCAAAACATTTTTGAAAACACCCGTTGGTAGAATATCAAGGCAACAGGAGGAGGTTTTCAGATGTTGTATAATTTCCTCCAGGTTTTTATGGTTGATTGTATGAAATTGTGTCATATTGCTGTTTGTTTTGCGTGAACACTGTGACAACACATATCCTGTACTTGATATGGAAGCACTGACTGTCTAATTTTCTGAATTTTGTCCGTGAAGAAGGAGGCAAATTCATTGCAAGCCTTGGTAGACAATAGTTCAGATGCTACTGGTACTGGAGGGTTTGTTAATCTATCGACAGTAGCAAACAAAGCACGTGAATTATTATTGTTTCTGGCAATAATGTCAGAGAAGAAGGACCGCCTTGCATTCCTTAGTTTCAAATTATAAATGCGAAGTCTCTCTTTATAAGTGTTGTAGTGGACCTGGAGATTAGTTTTTCGCCAACTTTTTTCTATTCTCACCACTATAAAATTTCTCCATGGAGATCTTTTCTTACAAGAGACAGCTTTAATCTTAGTGTGAGCAATAGCATCAATAACATTCGTAATTTTACATTTGAAATTATCTACTAGCTCAGTGACTGAGACCCTAGTGAGGGCGGGTGTAGAGGAGAAAAGCTGAATGAATGATTCACTGGTGTTTTCAGTGATATACCGTTTTCTGATTAACTTTGTTTGAACACTTTTGGGCACCGAGATAGTGCCATTAAAGAAAACACAGGAATGATCAGAGAGAGCAACATCAGTCACCACAACCTTGGAAATGTTCAGACCCTTGGAGATAATCAAGTCCAGAGTGTGCCCCTTATTGTGCGTGGGCTGTGTCACATGCTGAGTCAGTCCATAGCTCTCAAAAACACAACACAGTTCTTTGGTCCCTCGGTCCTGGGGGTTGTCAACATGAATGTTAAAATCACCAGCAATAATTACACGGTCAGAGTTAATACAGATTATAGACAACAGTTCATTAAAGTCGTCAAAGAAGTTTGCACAGTATTTAGGTGGCCTGTAGACATTTAGAAGTAGAGCTTGAGAGGAGGATCTTAGCTGAAGAGCCACATATTCAAAAGAAGCAAAGTTTCCATAAGATATTTGAGTACATTGGAATGAGTCATTAAACAAAATGGAGACTCCACCTCCTTTCTTATTCACTCTATTCTCACTCATAAAACTGAAGTTAGGGGGAGCTGACTCTATAAGAACAGCAGCTGTTATCATGGTCTAACCAGGTTTCAGTTAAAAACATAAAATCAAGATTGTGCTTAATAATAAAATCATTAATTAAAAATGATTTACCTGCCAAAGACCTGACGTTTAGTAAGGCTAGTGCTATTGTGTTAAAATAATTTTTTGGGACAGGTTGTTGCTGACGAGGAATGGATGCTAAATTTGCTAAGTTGGCAGTCAAGTGCTTCTTTTTCTTACTTATCAGATTCACCATTCTTTTTCTATTAACTATCACAACATAGATTGAAGAAAAATTTAATACACAGGGCCCAGGCTTGTCCTGGAAAGAGTCATGAGTGCCACTAGGCGTGCAGCCTGGACACAGCACATATCAGTTAAAGCTTGTTGCATTTTGTACACAAGCATACTTATCAGTCTGGAGAGAAGGAGTTTGCTGCAGTCCTTGAGGGGGCAGAGGTACCTGGCGTTTTACTTTCAGTGATTGAGTCAAAACAGAGTTAGTTTGATGCTGGGGGCAAATGATGGGAGAAGGCATTGGGGCAAACTTGATTCCAGCATCTGCCAGCTGCTCCATCCGGTCAGTGAACCCTCTCATGTGGCAGGGGGAACAGGGGAAAGGGTGAATGGGGAGGACAATGGATCCTCGTCGGGGTTGGTAAGAAGGTTTGAGGAGTGTTGGTCAGGTGAAAGGGGGGGTTGAGATTTCTTGTCTCCGCACTGTGGTCTCTCATGGTCATATCCTTGCTCAGGTGGGAGCTGTGGTGGATCACTGCCGCACTTTGTTGTGTCTTCCTCTTGTTTTGTTTGTGTTGATTTATCTTGTCTCGTGCCCTTGGCCGAGGGAGTAGATGTGTGGTGCCGAAAGTAAAGTAGGCTAGACGTGAACAGCTTTACTCCTGGCTTGTTAAGGAAAAGTCCATCTTTTTTAAAAAGATGTCTGCGGTCCCAGAAAATGTTAAAATTGTCAATGAACTGCAGAGAATGGTCGGTACATGCAGTTGAAAGCCATCTGTTCAGTGCCAGCAGTCTGCCAAATCAAATACAAATATTACGGTGCAAATCCTCCATCACAATAGCAATGCTCCAAGGTCCAAAGTGCCTGGCTTTTAAAGGGAATGTGAGATGACACTCTGATTTTATTGCATGCTACACCCAAAACACACCTAGGAATTAATGAAGACACTAATTACAACCCTTTTGAACCATAAGCACGCACGGACCCTTTTTATCACTGTCAAACTAGCAACAGTGGATTTGGTCACGCCCTAAACAAACCTGCGCTAGGCGCGTGTAATTCTTATAAAGATATGGATAAAAAAACACACGAAACAATACAAACAATAAAATAAAATTCATTATGTAAAAAAATGGTACAAAGAGGTACATGTAAGCATATAAAATCACAATCAGAGGTTTCGGGGGGGGGGAAAGCTCTACAGTTTCTGCAAGTTTAATATTTGTTTTGTTGTTTAACGATCTAAGTGACTTGAGTAGAGATTTTAGTTCTGTGAGAAAAGGTACAACATTAGGGAAATTAATAAAAAAATGTCTGCTTGTGAATATATAATTTGGCAAATAAAATGATGAAATTAAAGGGGAACTATGCCGTTTTTTTTGGCTTAATAACAGCTTTGGAGTCATTGGAATGGTTATATGACTTTTTTTCGGGTTGAATGGTGGTCATCTCGCTCCCCCCTAGCGCCTGTGAGCGGAAAAACCACCCTTGCAACTTTGACCTGGCAAGCCACCGGTCTCAGCGTCAGGAATTATGGCGTGATATCAGGTCTCGCCATGTAATGAATTGCTTCACGGCAATGCACACATACAGGAACCACCTAGCTATAAGGACATGGTAGCGATGGAGTTTTTCACACTACTGTATCGTCATGGCTGAGCCGGCAATAAAGAAGCAGAAAGCTAGGAAAGCATTGTCGGAGGAACAGAGAAAGAGGAAACGGCAGACTGACCGAGCGAGGAGTCAGACACGAGTAAACATCGGAGTTGCCAAATATCTATTCCGAAGCTGCTCTATAGAGAAACCTGCCAGCAATGAGGGCTATAGAGATATAAACAGAAAGGCTGCTGCGTGGAGAAAAGTTGCCCAGGATGTTGACATGTCAGGTCGGTTAAATGTGATATAGCGGTATAATGTCAATAGTTCGATGTCTGTTGCTAGCTAATCAATTAGCATTAGCAGGTTTGTTTATCGTGTCTGTTTGGATGACCAACTGACACGATTTTTTTGGCACCGCACTTGTTCGGACCCGGTTCGGACCCATTCGCATGTGGTCTACAAATCTCCATAGGAAATGAATAACTTCCGGTCGGTTCAAAGCTGTATCGGAGCTGATTTCAACTGCCAGTGGGAAGGCGGCGTAACTTTCTTATACACTATTGAAATTCTTTTAACATACAACTTAAACGTTGTATGTTACTTAAACGCAAACTACTTAAATGCTGTGAACAAGTGATAGAAAACTCTGCTCATTTCTCTGTGACGGAGCAGTTTTAGTAAGGAAAGTTGAAAGGACAGAGACTGACTCTAAACATGAACACTGTACTTTGTGGTGTTTCAGGAGGAAAAGAGATTCAGTTATACTCTCATATCAGTTTCATATTTTCTCCGTCAGCTTTGTATGAAACCCTGAAATGAAGACAGGAAGAAAACACTTTGTTCATGTTAGTTTATTCATCACGTAAAGCTTCAGTTTGTTCACACATCCCATCAGTAAAGTCTGTTCAAAGACTCTTGTTCAATGATTTCATCAACACATTCACTTCATCCACACAGAACCAGAATCTCACCTATGTAAAAGAGAAGAATGATTTATTGATTATGATTATGATAACATTTCGTCTGCCAAACTAATAAATGTAAATCTAGATTTCTTTACAAATGTCCACAAAGAGAACAAAGTGTGTAGGATAAAGGAGGTCTGGTGCTTTCTCTCTTCAGAGCCATGCAGTGGAAGAGAAACTAAATACACTTTTAGTTTGATTTGATTTCTGTGTCACAACAAACATTTGGCCCGTCCCACATGGGATTACAAGACACCGCTATTTAACAGACATGGAGAAATACATGAATAACAAAAACAACTAATATCTACAGATCATCTTGGTAAAGATCTTTATAACATATCGTCCTGTTTCAACAATCAAAGGTAAAATAACAGATCTCAACTGAGCACATTGAGAGCTTCTGGGGCTCCCCAAATGTTTATCTCAACAAACAAAAAACATCTCATCACTTCTAAAATGTCAGTACAAGTAAAAAAAAAAACTAATTTACAAAAACGTTTGGAAAAGCAAATAAATGTCGAAAAAAGCGACAAAAAATGTTGATAGAAGCAAAAAAAAAAATGAAAATGTCTGAAAACATAGAATGTCACACCAATCAGCTCTCAGCAACAAACATGGAGACTAAATAAATTGAAGAGTTAAAACACAGAATTTAACCCTTAAATTAGAGATGGTCCGATACCACTTTTTTGCTTCCCGATACCGATTCCGATACCTGAACTTGCGTATCGGCCGATACCGAGTACCGATACGATACCAGAGTGTCATATATTTTATTATGTTTTAACAGCTGTATACTACTATCGCTGTACGGGTGCGATGTGATTTCTATCTTTGTTGTCTGTCTGGCTCAGGTTAAACTCTTTGTGAAACATTAACAAACACAAACAATGAATGTCGCAGAACTTTCTTTTAATCTCCAGTTTGACAGTCAGTTATAACGGAAAAAGAACATAAATAAACTACTTTAATGTAGATTTTCTTTAGGGCTTTATTACGTGGTATCGGATCGGTGCATAAACTCCAGTACTTCCCGATACCGATACCAGCGTTTTAGGCGGTATCGAACATCTCTACCTTAAATGACTTCTGTCTATTTCAGGTTACACAACTCAGCAGAGTCTCCATACCAACCAACCTCTAGTCCAGCATAGAGGGGCTGAGTGAATGTGGTCTGGACTCTGTGGAGGAGAGTCATGGTTTCAGAGACGCTGTAGAAGGACAGAATACCTGCACTGTGATCCAGGTACACTCCTACTCTGGAGGACTCAGGACCTGAGACGGGAGTTTGGACATTGTTGGACCAAAATGTAGAACTGTTGTTGTAACAATCTAACGCCCAAAATTTGTTATTGTACCCAAATCCACATTCATCCGACCCCCCTGCTCTGCTGATATTCTTGTGTGCGACTGCTACATAAACTCCTCCTCTTCCTCTCCTCTCCACCTCCCAGTAACAACATCCAGTCAGACTCTCTCTACTCAGGACCTGACACCAGTCAGTGAATCTGTCTGGGTGACTAGAATAAGACTGTTGTTGACACAGTGTTGCTTTCCTGTTCCCCTCCGATAATAAAAGCTGTGTGTTTGGTCTTCGGCTCTGGTTGTAGCAGTAAAACATCCACTTGGATGTTTTGTTGACTCCCCTCGAGCTTTTTCTGCCTCTCAGTCCTTTCTGCTGCAGCTGAGACTGTGTCGTAGCCTTTATGTTCCTCCATTAAGCAGAGATAACAGATAAGTTGCTTATCAGTACGACAGAACATCTTCATCACCTCATCATGACGAGAGCAGACGTTCTCCTGGAGCTTCTTGGACGGCTCCACCAGCTTGTGTTTCTTGAATGTCTCTGATTCATAATGAGGCTGAAGGTGTTGCTTACAGAAAGAAGCCAGACATTGCAGACAGGACTTGTGTGCTTTGAGTTTCCTCCCGGTGCAGACATCACAGGCCACATCTTCAGCTCCAGCATAGCAGTGATCAGCAGGAGCAGCTTGGAGTCCAGTCTTCTTCAGCTCCTCCACTAAATCTGATAACATGGTGTTTTTCAGCAGGACAGGCCTCACTGTGAATGTCTTCCTGCACTGAGGACAGCTGTAGCTGTACTTACAATCCAGTGGCTTTTAATACAGTCCATGCAGTAGCTGTGTCCACAGGGAGTAGTCACCGGATCCTTCAGTAGATCCAGACAGATGGAACAAGAGAAGGTTTCCCGGTCCAGCTGAACTCCTTTCTGCGCCTTTTCACCTCTCAGTGACGACTGACTCTGACTATTATTTTTTTGTAATAATACAATACAGGGAGGGGTTACCTAGCTTTGAAGCATGCCAGGATGAGGAGTGGCACCTTGAGTTTGGACTTTGTTTCCTCATTTTAAATGACACCTCAGTTAAAACGTCCTCTACATAAGAAACATGACATTTCTAGTTGTAAAATACTTCTTGGCTCCTCAGGTTTTGTTGATGTCTCCATACGTCTCTGACTCTTACTCAAAGTCTCTTAAATGTTTTATTTTACTGGTTTAGAATCAACTTAAAGTTATCAACCTTAACTGTCATAAAAACCTTAAATTGCTGTATAATAATCTCCCAGTCCTACAATGTGTGTGAAAGGTGTCAGAGATAAGTACTCTGAACACAGCTGCATAACAAGGTGCCATTTTATCCCCTTTGTTATTTTCTCTGTGAACTACTGAGTTTAAAATCCAACACCAGGGATGGACTAGGACAAACAAATCTGGCCTGGCATTTTTGATCCAGGTGGCCCACACCCACCGTGATTGGTCAGAAACATTCCCTGCAGACAGTCCTTTTAAAATATGCATGCATTCTATGATATGAGTTGCCTAGTTTTATGCGTTCATGTGATAGTTTTGGAACTTTCAAGAGGGGTCTCAAGACTTATCTGTTGATTTTACACTTACATAATTAATTCATTCTTTGAGTTATGATTTGTATATTTATGGTATTTTTTTTGTTATTATTGATATTTGATATTATTGCCATTATTCCAATGCAGCAATTACTTTTATCCTACATACTTATTCCCCCACATTTTTGTCCTGCTACTAATCATGGAGCATTGCCAACACATGCACATAAATACATCAAAACATGTGCAATGATCGGGACTGGTGTGCTATGACTTTTCTAAGAGATTTGCCATGCGGTTTTCATGAAATCGGCAAAAACTGCGTGAAATTTTCCCATAGACTTGAATGGGAAATCTTCGGGAAATCACTTAACATAGTTCAAAATAACCCCTCTTTGGGGACATACTGTATTGCCATACTTTAATGTAGAAAAATAATTAAAAGTTTAAACCAAAAAACAAGACTTTGGCCTTTATTGGGCTGAATGCGCATTCTGATATCAAGCACGGTTTCTACCAAATCACAGTTTATGTATCGTCCAGTTTTCGGACTGTTTCAGATTTTCCAATGGTGACGGATGTTGAGAGTTAGAGGGGAGGACAGAGGGGGGAGCTGCAGTACGATTCTCTGAAATCTTTCCAAACACATTGCTCTCTCTTCTACAGTTTTCACTCTTCATACATCATTGTTGGTCAAAATGTAGGAACATTTGTGCCGGTCGCAGACATGTAACTATGTAATCCACTGGACTTAAATTTTTGGCTCTGTTCATACCAACTGCCGATAGAAACAATGAAACAAATTATCTGGAAGGACGCAGACGGTTCCCTGTTTGTTACCTGCTCTGTGTCACATATATTTGTCACAACAAACATAAAAACCACATTCGCCAGACTTTTATCTCTCTTGTAATGATAATATTATTGCCGTTTGGACCCACGGTTTCTGAATTACAGAACAAACTTAAGAGGTATAATTATCATTAAGTGGATAAAATGTTTGCCCATGGAAGATACTGGCTGTGTCTCAAACCGCACACTTCTGTCAGTCTAATGTGCACTGACCACTTACTGCCGTAGTGCCCACTTTGGATGGTTAGTATCGTCCCAAAATGAACACTTATGTTAAAACACTTACCGGAAATGACGAGCGGTCGGCTCGCCCCTCTGCCTCTAAAAATCTGACGAAAATCTATTAAACTGACCTTTGTTGATCTGAGATGAAGACAGATTCAGCAACTGCACGGCCTATTTCTCGCTTAAAATGTTTTCAGAAACACGTTTTGGGTAACTATTTTCGTAAAATACGAGATCGTAATCTGAGCGAGCCGCCATTATGCTCTGTTGTGAAAATCCGGGAGTAGCCAGACCCACGTGACGCGTCCATCCAATCAGCTGCCGGTCTCTCCCCTTTCCGCTGCGTAGTCAAGATGGCGCCCATTTAGTACGCGTAGTGTCTGTCGGTACACGAACCGTTCTGCCTGCACGATCCGTTCTGCACATGCGCAAGATACAGTTTTACCGAGGATACGACCTGCACGATCTGTTCCACGCTAGCCTATGGCTAGCCTCCACCGGGAAGCTAACGTTAGTTTAGCTAACAGCTAAATGGGCTAACCGCTAGCTGACAGCTAGATTCAGTCTAAAATAACGTTAAGTCAAACTTAATGGGAGAAGCAGGCTACGGCTACATTAAGACTTCACAGTAATAACAATAAAGACAAGTACTGAGTGATTGTATTTTAAATGAGCACAAGTAAAGTAGAACTGGCGTAACAGCTGTTATATATGTTAACGTTTATTTTCAAGTTTTATTTTGAGGGTCTTTTAAAGTTATTACATGCTGTCTCAGCTAGCGGTTAGCCCAATTAGCTGTTAGCTAAACTAACGTTAGCTTGGCTGTCGACCGGAAGCGTGGAACAGATCTTGCAGTGTCGTAAATCCTCGTACAACAGCGCATGCGTGAACATTTTGCGCATGTGCAGAACGGGTACTTTCAGTGCACTGACTTTTTGCGTTATCTACACTATATACTTAAAACTAAGTGTTTGAAGTGTGCAAGTAGGCGGTTTGAGACACAGCCACTGTCTCCCCCTCCCTCCTCTACTCCCTCACTGCAGAAATCACCATAGCAACAAGTTCTGATACACAAAACTATCATGTAGACTCTTTACTATAGGCCGTGTTGTCCTCACTTTTCAGGACATGTCAAAGAATGAATGAAGAATCCCTCTGTCATCATATTACTATTACTAAATATTTTGAGCAAAAAAAGTCAAAATAATTTGAGAAAAAAAGTAATTTGAGAAAAAAAGTCAAAATAATTTGACTTGGAGATGGAGACAGCTTAGAGCCCAAAAGGACACCTAGTTGGCTAATATCCACCTGAACAGGTAACGTTAGCTTCAGGCTAATTTATCACGGCTACAAGGGACGAGCATTTTATGTCATTTCAATATTTGTGTTCTCACATTGAATTATGTAGCTAGAGTAGTCGAGTTGGTTACTCACTAAAACAACTGAGACACTGCCAGTAAAGTGATCTTAACTGTTACACAACACAATGAATCTGACTGCACATTGGACTGAGTGTGACTGTGGTTGTAACAAATAAAAAAGAATATATTTTGAATTTTGACAAGATTAATCAGAAATTATCTCATCATCAAAAAAGTGGAAATATTTTGAGAGAATAAGTCAAAATACTTTAAGAAAAAAAGTCGACAATTTTTGAGAAAAAAAGTCAAATATTTATTATTCATCATCATCAATAAAACACAATTGAAACATCTTAGAAGACAGCGGTGATTTTTATTCTTAATAAATGAAAACAATAAATATTTAACACGATCACATTTCATTGTTTTAATCTGAGACTTGGGAGAAAATAAAAGACTTTAGATTAAATTATTACAAAATATATAAACGTGTGAAACTCTTTAATGTTTCTTATATTCACAGCAGGTTTCATCCTGTTAACAGACAGAATATATAAACAGATACTTACATTCACATTAAACTAATGTTAAACACGTTCATGAAAACCTCTTCGGCTCGAACATAGTAATAGTAGCTATTACTGATTTCTATTCTGAAATTATTTAGACTTTTTTCTCCTCAAAATATTTTTACTTTTTTTCTCAAATTATTTTGGGGTTTTTTCCCTCAAAATATTTAGACTTTTTTTTCTCAAATTATTTAGGCTTTTTTTCTCAAAAATATTTTGATGTTTTTTCTTAAAATATTTTGACTTTTTTTCCTCAAAATATTTTGACTTTTTTTTCTCAACTTATTTCAGCTTTTTTTCTCAAAATATTTCAACGTTTGTCTGACAACATGTGTGAGTTCTTTTCGGGATAAATTATTTCCTGAGAAAAATATAAAGAGGCGTTTTATTTTTGTGCAGAATGAGTGAAGAATCCCTCCATAGTAACACGCATATTACTAAATATTTTGAGAGAAAAAAAGTCGAAATAATTTAAGAGAAAGTCGAAATATTTTGAGAAAAAAAGGCAAAATAATTTGATAAAAGAATTCCATAATAGCTACTATTACTCTGTAGTTTGTGTCATTTTAATTTACAGACGTAAAACTTTAACAGTCAACAGTTTAGACTTGCAGTGAATAAAGAGAGCAAACATGCACTAAACCTTTTCATTTAGTCTCCATAGTTATGATATCGTAATGTATCAGAGGAGTTGCTTTATTGTGATATTATCGGTATCGTAAAGCCATGTATCGTATCGTGATTATGAGAGAAGTTCTTGGCGTTACGAGGGAACGCTCTCCATCGATTGGTTCATTCCGACCAGAGTACATGTTGTCTCAAACACCTCTGGAGCATAAAAACTAAAGAAATATCCCTTTAAAGTTTCTGTAGAACAGATACAAAATGTGACATCAATTTGCTATTTTTGTCACTTTTTCCAACGTTTAGTTTTTGCTTTTTCTGACATTTAAGTTTGTAAGACCGACGCAGCATTTCATTGTTACTTTACCAGAGCATTAGTAAAATGCTCCTATAAGCTTGTTAGACACAGAGGGACGCACAGCAGCACACACACATGCAGAAGATTACAAATAAAAATATTACGGTGTAAATCCTCCATCATAACAGCAATGCTCCTGGTTGATTGCATGTTACGCCCAAAACACACCTCTGATTAATGAAGACACTAAGAACAACCCTTTAGGACCATGCATCCGCCATCAAACTAGCAAAAGTGGATTTGGACACACCCTAAACACACCTGCACAATTTCACGCCCTGCGCTTAGATCGTTAAAATAGAGTCCACACATAGACTGTTAATATTAGTGGACAACGCATCCGGTTCGACGAAGTGCTGCAAATGCGGAAGTGCCTTAAACCTGCATTCTATCTGAATTCCTGCAGGGGGAGACTCCTTAGGGCCGGGACACACCAGGCCGATTATCGGCCGTGGGACAGTCTGGTGAGGTCAGTGAATCAAATCTGTTCGGTGTGTCCCGTTCTGTGTGCTGTAGTCTGGGGGGCTGTCGGCGTTCATTTTGGCCCGACCTGACATGTTCGGTCAGGACTCACCCGGAGATGGCGAGGAGAATGAGGTGACTAGAGTCTCTCAAAATCTGATGAAAATCTTTTAAACTGACCTTTGTTGATATGAAATGAAGACAGATTCAGCAGTTTCAGTGAACTATTTTATTACAATATGAGATCGTATTCTTAACGGCTGCCATGACAGTCTGGCTTTGAATTTCCGGAGAAAACAAACCCATGTGACGCGTTCGTCCAATCAGCTGCCGGTTTTCATTTTCATTTCAACATTACAGGTTAGCGCCGCCTGCTGTTATGGAGATGTATTACGTCTCGTCTCCTCTCGTCTTTTTGGTCTGTTCTGTGGCAGTTTTTTGGACCTCGGGGACGCGACTGATCATATCGACGGGGTTTTCTGTCATGGTCGCCCGTCGGCTATGTGTGTCCCGGCCCTTAAACCTGCATCCTATCTGAATATGGTGACACGTGCGGTTGCAAAAGTAGTTCGGTTTCTATAGAAGTCTATGAGAATGTGACCCAATTCTCATCTGATTTATTACCTCAGTAAACATTTTCATAATGAGTTTATGGTCTCAGTTGCTCGTGTTAAGTCTTCTGCAACACATAATGATGTTAATTTTTTGAATTATGGTCTCTGTTGATTTTAAAATCAGCGATAAAGAAGGGGGTGTTTTAGGGCGTGGCTATGATGTGATTGCCAGTGAAAGTGTGTAACGTAATGTAGAGTGTAAGCAGCTCCTCGTCTAAAATCGTCACATCCACATCCACACACGTCTATGGGCCCACACTGTTAATAAGAGCAATACAAACTTGAACAATATCCCTTTAAAGTACATTTAGAGCAGATAAGAAAATGTGCAATTAATGGCGAGTTAACTACGGTCAATCGGCACTTCCAGCGTAGGACTATGAGTTGAGTCGTTACTCCACCTTCACCTCGGGCCCCCCGGTGTCCTCGGGGCTGCTCAGAGATGGAACGGTCTCCATCGATTGGTTGGTTTTGCCGCCGTCCTCCGAACCGACCAGAGAAATCTTTTTGAGTCCCGTTTTCCTTTGCCGCCACACGTGGATTCCTGCGAGTATCAGGACGCAGACGCAGGCCGCCAGCAGGAGGGAAACGACCACCAGCTCGCTGTAGAAGCTCTTCTCTCGGACGCGGAGGCGTTCGTCAGCCGGCTCCTCCCCCGACCAGGCGTCTCTTTCGGGAGTCACCTTGATCTCGTTCTTCAACCCAGAATTGGCTTTGTCAGCGACGACGATCTCGTCTGTTAAATCGGTCGGGGATGCATCGCTCCAATCGGTCGTCCCCGGCACACCTGAGAAAGAGTACAAAAACACTGATTTTGAATTTGACAAATTCAAATTCAAACTTTTGATTAATTAGAAATATTTTGAGAGAAAAAGTGAGTCGGGTATGGCTGCAGCCTGGAGACCTCCAGTCTCATACCTCCCGTCCATAGACTATATATTAAATGAATATTATTATTATTAATATAATATATTAATAATATATATATAATATATTAATATAATATATTAATAATATACAGTTCCCACCTCATGACCTCCCACCTCATGACCTCCCATCTCATGACCTCCCATCTCATGCCCTCCCATCTCATGCCCTCCCATCTCATGCCTCCCGTCTCATGCCTTCCCCAAGCTTTGACTTTTCAAAATAAAAGCTTGCGTCTGATCCCCTATGTCTTTATACTTTGTTTTTTTGGATGTATTTGAACTAAACAGTACGGCAATCATGCTCATGAATGAAATTATTTTTTCAGCAGATGTCTTAGTTACAACACAATGGAGCTAGCAAAGCAGTTTTGTGCTCATATGTGCGGGCGGAATTTATTCAGTTCTCTACGATCTCTACTAGCTATAGCTCGAATTGTCTGGCTGACTAAACAGGGAGAGACTAGAGACATTGTCTGTTTTGTTTTGTATTTCAAGAGCGAATTGCTCCATAATATGAATACAGATTGATTATCACGTATTTTGTTAGTAACCGTTGATGTATAATCACAATATTATTCAGACCTCAAAATTAAACCCGCCTATGTATTATGGCTTAAACAAACTAAACACTGATGCAGTTTTAAATGTTTTATGATTTCAGAAAGGAGGAGGTTAACCAATATTTTATATTAATCCTAATTTTTGTTGTCAAATTTCATATCCATAAATGCAGCTTTCAAAATTATAGAAGATTAGAATGTTTTAGCCTATAATAGAATTTTGGTTAACGTCCTGTTATCTAAATTTTAGATATCAAATCCCCTTCTAATGGAAGGCATGGAAACCTATTTATTGGAGCCTACTCTTCTGTGGTCTCATATGTTATAATTGTAAAAGTGTATTTATTTTAGTATTATGTGGTTGGCGTCATTGTTGAGCTATATTTTTTCACTTGGCATACATTTTTATGTTACACTTGTTCTTTTTTTTACTGTTATAAATTTGCAAATAAAGATTAATTAAAAAAGAATGTAAGTCATCGCAGGTTTCATCAAATAAACAACAAATCTTAACACCATGGAGACAGCATTAAAGGTCTCATAGAATGGAAATGTCACTTTATGAGGTTTTTTAATATTAATATGAGTTCCCCCAGCCTGCCTATGGCCCCCCAGTGGCTAGAAATGGTGATAGGTGTAAACCGAGCCCTGGGTATCCTGCTCTGCCTTTGAGAAAATGAAAGCTCAGATGGACCAATCATCTTCTCCTTATGATGTCATAAGGGGAAAGGTTACCTCTCCTTTCTCTGCTTTGAGAGACTTCAGATAGAGTATTAGGGGACCACTAAGGTCTATATAAAAGAGACTTCAGATACAGTATTAGGGGACCACTAAGGTCTATATAAAAGAGACTTCAGATAGAGTATTAGGGGACCACTAAGGTCTATATAAAAGAGACTTCAGATACAGTATTAGGGGACCACTAAGGTCTATATAAAAGAGACTTCAGATACAGTATTAGGGGACCACTAAGGTCTATATAAAAGAGACTTCAGATACAGTATTAGGGGACCACTAAGGTCTATATAAAAGACACTTCAGATACAGTATTAGGGGACCACTAAGGTCTATATAAAAGAGACTTCAGATACAGTATTAGGGGACCACTAAGGTCTATATAAAAGAGACTTCAGATACAGTATTAGGGGACCACTAAGGTCTATAATAAAGCATCCAAAGAGCATCATGTCATGGGACCTTTAACATCCACAATTCTGCCAACTATAGGCTATGTATGGCTATTGTTAATTAAAGAGTTTAAACAGCGTTCAATTAATTGCATCATGTTCACTAACTTAACCGTGACTTCATTTAGAAAGTAATTTACGATTTTGTATTCTGAACATCTGCATTTACCGTTCGACAGGGCCAGGCATAAGATGGGAGGTGTGAGACGGGAGGAGCATGCGACAGGAGGTCTCCAGGCTGCAGAAAAAGTCGACCATTTTTGAGAAAAAGTCGAAATATTTTGAGAGAAAACGTCAAAATATTTCATCATCATCATTATCATCATAATCAATAAAACACATTTGAAACAAAGTTAGATTTACGTTTCAGCCACTGATGATAAACAAGACAACGGGGATTTTTATTCTCAATAAATGAAAACAAATATTTAACACGCTCACATTTCATAGTTAAGATGATTGTACCATCTGAAATTGTGTTTTAAAGATACGATGATGACGTGAATAAACTAAACCGAAACTGTATCACCTTTGTCTTTCATCCCGGAAAAAAAGTTGAAATGTTTTAAGAAAAAAGTCAAAATATATATAAATTAGTTTGTTTTTTTTTGAGACAAAAATAGAACTAATTTGACAAAAAAGTAGAACTATTTTGAGAGAAAAAGTCGACAATTTTCAAGAAAAAATAAAAAAGATTTCAAAAAAAAAGTGAAAATAATTTGAGAAAAAAGTCAAAATAATTTCACAAAAAAGTCGAGATATTTTGAGAAAAAAGTCTAAATATTTTATGAAAAAAAGTCAAAATAATTTGACAAAAAAGTTGAGATATTTTTTGAGAAAAAAGTCTAAATATTTTATGAAAAAAAGTCTAAATAATTTGACAAAAAAGTTGAGATATTTTGAGAGAAAAAAAGTCTAAATAATTTGAGAAAAAAAGTCAACCTTCGTCTTTCATCCCGGAGTCCTCCGGTTCTCCTGAAGGTTTCGTGGTAGAAGTCTTCGGTTCCTCGGTGGAAATGGAAATTTCTTCGAAGGGTTCGTCGGTCCCGTGGTCGTCTTCGGCTTTGGGAAAGGGGCTGAAGGAGCGCGGCGAGGCAATCTGCGGAGGAACGATCTGCTGGACCTCGTAGCTGGCGACTGTTTCCCTGTACCCGCCTTCCTCCGCCTCGCAGCGATACGTGCCGAAGGTTTCGTGCGTGGCGAGGAAGCTCAGACTTCCGTCAGCTGAGCGGATGAAGAGTTTGTCCGGCAGGCTGTCGGATCGAGAGGAAGTCCAGGTCAGAGCGGCCACGTTGGAAGGCTTCCGACACTGAAGCCTCACCACTTCGTTCAGATGAACGCTGACTTCTGCAGGACAGAAAATATTAGAATGAAAACACTTGAGAGGCAGGATCCGAAATTTTTCGTTTTGTTGTTTAACGCCAACTGCATTAAAGTGTAAATTGCAGGTTAAATTTTTCATGACGTTAAGCAATTATGTTTATGTTTTTATAACAAAATGCTGAATATAATATGAAAAGTTGGTGCTTTTTACAGTGGTTTTAAGCACTCCCCGTCCCTTCCACTAGGTGGGGTGTGACGTCATAAGAGGGACTCCAAGAGTCTACTTTGAAGCAAATTGTCAATTTTGCAACGATTTTCGCAAGACTGCCTATATTCGAAATCTAAACAGTTAATTTCTCGCCTAAAACGTTGTCAGAAGTGAATTTATTAATGAATTAGATGGCGAAAATGGATAAAATTGTCCCGTTGTTGGCCTGTTTATGTACCTGCTATGGGTTGCTACTCCCTCTTATGACGTCAACAGCCAGTTACTGTAAAAAAACATGCTACCTTTGAAGAAAGCCCAATAAATGTTATTTTAACGCATTTTAAGACAGAAATGTTTAAATATATACATATTGAGCACTTTATTTACATATTAATTGGTTGTGGTGGTCAACCTGCACTTTAAATTCCTCTTGAGGGAAAATAAAGTTGAACTGAACTGAAAATGTAAATGTTAGGCAGATTTAGATCCGGCCCTCATAACAATTTAGGTTCATAATAAATTTTGGCTCACCTAGTTTTTGTCACTTTTTCTAAAGTTTTTGTCACTTTTGTCGACGCGTTTGGCACTTTTTATCAGCGTTTTTTGCAAAGTTTTCTTGGCGCGTTTTCCAACTTTTTTCTTTGATGGCTACGTTACTTTTTTGTGGTTTTATGTCGACCAAGCTGTAAGTGAGAATAGTATATGAGACATGCAATAATAAAGTCAAAGATGTTTGACTATTTTTAAAAATACTAGACTTTGACACCTAAATTTCAGAAGGCTGTGGCTTGAAAGTGGTTTGAGATAGAGACAAAGTGTAAATGAAACAAATATTGAGAATGACCTAACGTTTATCTGGGGAGTAAATTTTCTCATCTAATTTGCATATTATGACATCATACGGCGGCGGCCATATCGGCTTATGTAATTTCCATGAAATACCTGATATTTTGAAAGAGAGTTGAACTTATTTCATCAGATTTACCCCCCACTGCATCCATTTGTCATGTTCTCCACATATCACATGAACAGGGAACAAGTAAATTGTAAGCCAACAGTCTATTACTACACCACAAAGCTCATGTAAACAGTAGGCATTTTTTGTAGTTTTTTTTTTTTTTTTTTTTTTTTTTTGTGAGGGCTTTTGGACGAGGGAGGGGCTTACAGCCCCTGCTGCTCGTTGAGCACAATATTTGTAGAGTGATACGTGCTTTCACGAGTCTCCAAACACCACAAAAGTCTCCAATAACACCAGAAAAAGTCGCTTTTGACAAACAAAAGTCAAGTTTGGATGGGATTTTCTCGAACATTTTGCATTGAAACATGACGTATTTCTGAGCTAAGGTCTAAGTATGGGATGTCTGCCAAGTAGTGGAGGGGAGTATGAATGACATACAGTATAACGGGTTAAGGCTGTTTTATGTTTCTGCGTGAACTCCACGCCGTAGCTATGTCGTCGTTCTTACGGCATCGTGACCATTTCGGAGTTCTGCGTCCGGGTTGCTTTGCATCGTGGTGCATTTCACCGCCACAACACTAGGGGGCGATCAGAGGTTATCTGCGAGGTGTCTGCCATCCAGTTTATGTTATGTTAGCAAGCTAACTTTAGCACAACTGCTCACTAAGTACTGCTTGCTGGCGAAGTGCTGACATATAGACACTTTACAAACGGATAACCCCGTCATTGGAACCAAAATACTGTATGTCTGAGTTTATTTGCAAAGCTTATGTCAGTGAACTAGCATGTTGCTACTCCCCATAGTAGGCTGCTTGAAACACACAGGACCAGTTGACCAATCACAGTCTTTGCAGTCTGCATCACCTCAACGCAAAGTTATGGCGACGGAGAGGGGTCTGCGGTAGCATAAATCAGCCTTAAGATCAGGAAACTTCAGCCTGTAAAAACATTGTAAAACATGTCCCATAAGATGTATATAAGATGTTACCTGTGGCTGGGAGCAGACTGTTCCTGGTTTGTCCCGGACATTGTTCTTCAACATTACCGTTCTCCAGGTCTTGAGCCCTGAGGAGTGAAGCGACATTTAAAAAAAGAAGCGAAAAGCAATAAAACATCAAAAAACTTTAGAGAAAGCGGCAAAAATCCCCAAAACATCTAAGAAAGTGACACAAATGGGGGGAAAATGACAAAAACATTAGGTAGTAAGTAGGTAGGTAGTTAAGTAGGTAAGTGAGTAAGTAGGTCTAAGCAGGCCTAAGTAAGTAAGTAGGTAAGTAAGTAGGCCTAAGTAAGTAAGTAAATAGGTAAGTAGGTAAGTAAGTAAGTAGGCCTAAGTAAGTACGTAGGTAAGTAAGTAGGCCTAAGTAAGTAAGTAAGCAGGCCTAAGCAGGCCTAAGTAAGTAAATAAGTAGGTAAGTAGGTAGGTAAGTAGGCCTAAGTAAGTACGTAGGTAAGTAAGCAGGCCTAAGCAGGCCTAAGTAAGTAAATAAGTAGGTAAGTAGGTAGGTAAGTAAACAACCAGGGTGTAAACAGGCCCAAGTAAGTAAGCAGAAGCAAGCAAGGCAAGCAGGTAGAAGCAACAGGCCTGAAGCAGGCCTGGTAAGCAACAAGCAGGTAAGCAGGTAGGTGGGCAAGTAACCAGGTAAGCAACAGGCCTGGTAAGTAAGCAGGTAAGTAAGCAGGTGGGCAAGTGGGCAGGCCCAAGTGCCTAAGTAAGTAAATAAGTAGGTAAGTAGGTAGGTAAGTAAGTAACTAGGTAAGTAAATAGGCATAAGTAAGTAAGCAGGTGTAAGTAAGTAAGTAAGTAAGTAAGTAGGTAGGTAAGTAAGTAGGCCTAAGTAGGCCTAAGTAAGTACGTAGGTAAGTAAGTAAGTAGGCCTAAGTAAATAAGTAAGTAGGTAAGTAAGTAAGTAGGCCTAAGTAAATAAGTAAGTAGGTAAGTAAGTAAGTAGGCCTAAGTAAATAAGTAAGTAAGTAGGTAAGTAAGTAAGTAGGCCTAAGTAAATAAGTAAGTAAGTAGGTAAGTAAGTAAGTAAGTAGTACTAAGAAAGTAAGTAAGTAAAATGTATTCATAGAGCACATTTAAACACAACTTAAGCTGAAAAAATGACAAAAACCAACAGGAAGAAAGCGACAAAGACATTGAACATTTTGTCCCGTACATGTCTTGTTGCTGGGCGACCAGAGCGGTGCAGACTCCGGCGGAGCGGCTCCATCCACACAGCGGATCTCTGGCCAGAACACACTGGCTGCAGGTCCTGTAGCCCGAGCACCGGGCCACCGGGACCGCCGTCACGCCCTCCGATGTCCCCACGTAGACAACTCCCTACAGGAGCAGAGGACACAGTAAAGGCGCTGGAACACCAACCCGATAATCGGCCGTTGGATAGTCTGGCGAGGTCGGTGAGGCCAACATATTTTCACATGTAAATCGGTAAACTGTGTTTATTTTAGGGCTGTCAATCGATTAAAAAATGTAATCGAATTAATTACATACTCTGTGATTAATTAATTGAAATTAATCGCACACAAAATTAACGGGGCCTGAACCGATACTTTTTAAGAAAGTAAATAAAAGAAAAGAAAAAAGAAGGGTACTAAACAACAGGCGGTGACATTAAAGAAGGGCTTGTTTATTGCTAAGGCCATATGGTCAAAATCAAATGATTTGATTATAATCTATAACAATAACCATAACTTACTTTACAAGTAAATTGCTGTTGAACGACACAAACAACCACCAGATGGGAAAAGGACATTTACAATAACTACAAATGCACCACGAGGCTGTAGTTTACGAGTTTCATTGAATGCACCGTCTGTGTTGTTTTTCCGACGGCAGCTGCAGATTGTTAGCCTAGAAATCTAGACCACCCTAGTGGCAGCTGGCTGGTCAGGCTAGCAGACTGTTACATACCGGTGATAGATCCTCTGCAGTAAAACACAGTCAAACTTTACACCGTTTAGCGTTAGCTGTCAGCATTTTAACAGTGTTTAATCCAGCTACTAGCTAGCGGTAGGCTAACGTTAGCTGCTGTCCAGTGTAGTGTTAACTAGCGTCAGGTGCAGCAGTGTTTGTGTTGCCTGTATCGTCCGTTTCAGAGCATCAGAGAGAAGAGCAGACATATCAGGGGAACCAGATTTCGGTAGCCAGGGTTGGCAGGAAGAAGTAACGAGTAGCTAAATGTGCCAATCAATGATCCAGGCAACACATCCTCGTCTCCCTCCTTCATTTTACACTCGAATGGTGGCTAGAATGGCTCCGGGTCAATAACGTCAATATGTAATGGATTAATCTGCGTTATTTTTTTTAACGCGTTATTTTTTCTCAGATTAATTAATCGAAATAAACGCATTATTTTGACAGCCCTAGTTTATTTCAACCAAAACTAAAGTTGTGATGGCTGGAAAAGTGGAAAGATGACCAAAAACGGCTTTTAGTAGTTATATTTTGTTTCTGTCCACTTTGAATGAAGTGTATTCTACGATGCTAAAATTACTGTTTATTTACATGGAGTCTGGTGGGTTTAGTGAACGCTATTTCGCGGATGTTTTTATTTTTCAAAAAAAGATCTTACTCTTTAACAGAAAGGTCAACCTCCTTAGAAATCCTTTCCATAATATTGTCAGACACTTAGAATATTAATCTGAGCCTGTCAGCGGCCTATTAACTTACATTGTAGCTTGTTTCTCCGCTGACTGCAGCAATCTCTCTTAATACTGGACCAAAGTCAAAGATTGTTGTACATATATGCCATCCTTGCCAGAGAGTGTGAGGTTTACCTTTGAGGAGGAGAGGACGATGCTTTTCACCAGCTGAGGCTGAGAGAAAACCTGAATCTCCTCAACAACATGCACACCCTGATCCAACAAAACCACTTTGTGGAGGAATCCAGACTCTAAAAACCACAGAGAGAGAAGAGGAAGATCTGTTATCTCCAGATTAAAAATGTTGTCATTATAAGTAGGTAAGTAAGTAGGTAAGTAGGTAAGTAAGTAGGTAAGTAAGTAAGTAAGTAAGTAGGTAAGTAGTTAAGTAGGTAAGTAAGTAAGTATGTAAGTAAGTCAGTAAGTAAGTAAGTAGGTAAGTAAGTAAGAAGGTAAGTATGTAAGTAGGTGGGCAACATGTGGGCAAGTAGATAAGTATGTAAATAGGCAATGCAGATAAGCAGGTAAAGGGCAAGTAAGTATGTAAGCAAGTAAGTCAGCAAGCAAGTAAGTAGTTAAGTAGTTAAGCAGGGCGCAAGTGCGCCAAGCAAGTAAGTGCAAGCAAGTAGGCAGGGTAAGCAAGAAGGCAAGTATGTGTAAGCAGGTAAGTAAATATGTAAGCAAGCAGATAAGTATGTAAGCAGGCACGTAGACAAGCAGGTAGGCAAGCAAGCAAGTATGGGCAAGCAGGCAAGCAAGCATGTGTAAGCAGGTAAGCAGGGTAAGCAGGTAAGCAGGTAAGCAGGTGTTTGGGTCAGTAAGTATGGGCAAGCAGGGTAAGCATGCAAGTAGGTAAGCAAGTAGCAGGCAAGCATAAGCAGCAGGTAAGCAAGTAGGTAAGCAGGCAAGGTAGGTAAGCAAGAAGGCAGGTATGTAGGCATGTAAGCAGGTATGTAGATAAGCAGGCAAGCAGGTACAAGGCAAGCGTAAGTAAGTATGTAAGTAGGTAAGTAGGTAGGTAAGTAGGTAAGTAAGTAGGTAAGTAAGGCATGAATTACTTGTTCCATATCATGGAAGGAAAGTGGGCTTGAGTTTGGAAATGGTTCTTAACTGTTTTTTTGTTGCATGTGACTTTACACATGGGGTGAGGTGGCCTAGCATAGTGTTGAGTTTAAAGTCTCACCTGTAAGAAGGAAAAGGACAGTATACGGGTTTCCATTGGCTGCCTGCGTCCTCAACGCTGCAACGTGACTGTACTGCTGCCCTGAAGAAACCACGACGGGACCGCCTCCGACCGGTTTCACCTTGCCGCTGGTCATGAAACTCTTCTTCACCTGCTCTAATTCAGAATCTGAAGCGCTGTTCAGTCCACACTGTCGGGAGAGTCACACACGAACATCTTACCACACGGTAGAAAAACCAGACACAGTTTGATGTCCACACTCACAAACTTAGGCTGCATTCACTCCGCCTGCGTCAGCCGTCCGACAACTGGCAAAACAAAGGTCTTTTATTTTTAATTTTAAGTTCATAAATTCAGAATCTAAAATTTAAGGTAAAAAAATTTCAATATACCAAATTCAGCTGCAAAATGTAATGTTTAAAATTCAGTGTTAACATCTGGGGAAACCAAGGAAAAGCAATCGATACTAGAATATAGATTGGTAGTTTGTAGTAGCTGCAACCAACAACTGGAAACGTTTTAAAATTTCCGTCTTCTATTTCATTACTAAATTTACTTCTGAGACGTTTTTTATGCGAGAAATCAACCGTGCAGAGTTCGAATATGGGCAGTTTTGCAAAAATGAATGGCAAATTGCACATTTG